>NW_020925332.1:529802-539802 GCF_003984885.1 Neopelma chrysocephalum | reverse complement strand
GAGATGTCGTGAGCCTTAAGTGGAGGTGTGCTGCATCTTCCAGGGTGTTTTGATGATATTTATCACCTTTTTCAGTGCCTGTTGTGAGAAGTTCAGCTCTGTACCTGCAAATACCAACACAAAGCAAATATTTGAGGTTTTCCTTTCATGGAATAAGGGCAGGAGCCACAAGTATTCCAGAAAACGAATGCTGTTCATGCACTGAATGGGTTTAGTTTATTGTTTTCTATGGCTTAAAACCAGCAAATTGCAAGCAAATTCCTCCCTTCCCTTCCACCTGCTCTTGTGTGTCAGCCCCTACAACTACCCAATATGTTTTGTTAAAAGCTTGGACCTTTAGGTTACTTTAATTTTACTGAACTGTCAAAAAATGACACCGGAAGAAGACAGCCATACATGGATACAAGTAAGGCTGCTGTAAAATTAATTAGTAATTATTAGGGATGCTGTAAATTAATTATTTAATTTTTAAGGCTGCCGTGAAAATAATTAGAAATTATATGGGAGGAGCTGGTGGTAATTACTTGCATAGAAAGTGGTAGAAACTGTATAAAATCAGCAAGGGAATAGAGTGACTCGAGGACATTTTATGGCTCTCAAAGTTCAGGAAGATGAAGTATTTTTACTGGTGCACAAAGAGCAGAAACAGCCTGAGCAGTGACTGAGTGAAAGGGGATGAGCTGACAGCGACACAAGAGGGCAGAGATACCAGGTGGGCCAAAGCTCCTGACAGCTCCTGGAGATTGTGAGGCACAGAGCTCACTAGCGTGGCTTCACACTGGGAGAGAGTGGAGTTAGGCTGGGTGTTGGGAAGAAATTCTTGGCTGTGAGGGTGGGGAGGCCCTGGCACAGGTTGCCCTGAGAGTCTGTGGCTGCCCCATCCCTGGAAGTGTCCAAGGCCAGGTTGGATGGGGCTTGGAGCAACTTGATTTAGTGGAAAGTGTCCCTGCCCATGGCGAGGGGTAGAACTGGATGAGCTTTGGTCCCTTCCAACCCAAACATCTCTGGGATTCTGTGTTTCTATGATGTGTGCAGTATCCAAGAAGAGAAAGATGGTGAAGCAAAGCACAGCAGGTAGCGAGCAGTTTGCGAGGAGAATAAAGCACCTTGTTACATGGTACCTGGAAAAAAAGGGGAGAACTGTGGGAAGCATCCCCGTCAGCCTGGCTTGCAAGACATGGCTAAAACTGTGTGTTCACCGGTGAAAAAATTCACATTCCTGATCCAGGTGTTTGGGGAATAGTCTGACACACACGTGGTGCCAGAGCCAGCCCCTTTCTCACCTCAGCTGAGTGTTTTGCAGGAGTGCTCAGAGAAGAGGATGCAGGGCAGCATGTTCCCCACCTCTCCCTTCGTCTACTACTACGATGACGAGTGCGACATCAAGAGGAGAGCAAACAGGTTAAAAAGAAAGGTGGCAGGTACGGTGTGGTTTGGGAGATCCCTCCCGCCTTTGAGTTCTCTGTTTGCTGCTTTTTGGAAACATTGTGGAATTATTTTCGAGCGTCGGGGAAAGGTGCATGGATTTGAAGAGGTGGTCTGGTAGTGGTAAAAGATTTGTGACTTTATTCATCCATGTCTGTCGTGGAAATTGATTATGCCAAAGTCACTCGGTGGGTATTGTCAAGTTTTAATTCTGAAAAATCCACAGACATTAAAAGCCATAAAATAACAGGAAGGGAATTAAATCGTAATTTGTTAAGATTATAGCCTGGTGACATGAAAATATCTGTCAGAGATAAATTTTTGTCCGATTTCATACATACTTAAGGAAAGCTTGGGCACCAGGCTTTAGGGTTTTTAGGTTTTGAACTAATACTCTGTGTTTTCCAGACCTGCAGGA
The DNA here is from genome assembly GCF_003984885.1 of Neopelma chrysocephalum. Taxonomy (NCBI): domain Eukaryota; kingdom Metazoa; phylum Chordata; class Aves; order Passeriformes; family Pipridae; genus Neopelma; species Neopelma chrysocephalum. The sequence goes on along the minus strand of NW_020925332.1, from coordinate 537,959 downwards.
AGCTGGCCTTCTGCCGGAACAGCCCCAAACAGCCTGGCAGGAAGAACAGCTCGAGGGGCACAGCCACAAGAAAAAGAGCAAACCTTGGAAGGGACAACACGGGAAACAGAGCAGGGATGGCGAGCAGCACAAGCAGATGAAGGTGCCCCGGGCAGGGAAATCCCGAGAGAAGAAGAACAGGAGGGGTGTTGAAATCCGCCGTGACCCAGAGGGAGACTTCCCTCGGGGCTGCAAGCAGCAGGGGTGCAAGGGCAGCAGGGCTCGGCACAAATCCATCTTTCAGGCGTTCTCAGGCAGAAAGGCTGGGTGTGTGCAGGAGCCTCTGGAAGGTGTCAAGAGGAAGAAGAAGTGGAAAAAGCAGAAAGACGCTAGTCCTGACAGCAAGGACAATCTATTCCTCATAAAACAGCAGAGGAAGAAGTCCAAACAGAAATCCTGGTAACAGGGAGGTGGGCAGGTAGCACTGGTATTTGCTGGCTCTGGCTCTGCCTTCTCTTTACTTCTGTCTCTCTCTTAGCACATGAATTTGAGCCCGGCCCTGAGCTGGCTGCACACACCCTCAGACCACCCTGAGGGCTGTCGCTGTGGCCAGTGGGTCCCGGTGCTCCCACATGGGGATATGGGTTCCAGAATAGGCTGTATGTTTCTTTTCTTTGCTTGGGGATTGCGGGGGCAGGCTGGATTTGGCAGGGTCTGTTTCTTCACTGGTGAGATGTGGCTCTGCTGTCAGAGCAGGATCTGCTGCCACGGGACACGGCGCCTTTGGGGCCGGCGCCGGGGGGACTCGCACGAGGAGGGGTCAGGATGGAGAGCAGGAACGTGGGGTTAGTAAAGCACATCCCCCCAGCCACCATTCCTCTCCAGAGCACAGAGGGGAACTTGGCACTTTCCCTCCTTCCCGGGAGGGGCAGCCAAGTCGCTGCTTTGCACTCCGGGGTGCAGCATTTTCCTGCCTCACACTCCCACGTGGCACCACAAATCCACTGCCCTCGGTGCTTGGCATCCCTGCCCCTGCCAGCTGGGCAGCTGGGCATGGAACAGAGTTTACATCTCACACTAAATCTGTCCTTGTTCCCCTTGGTGTGGAAGCTGTTTCTGGAGGAAAGAGAGCAGGGTATGAAGAACGTACTTGATTCCAGTCATACTGTGCTAAAATTTAATAATTTTTTTCAAATGCAATTATTTTTGTACACTGGAATTCAGCGTGCTGTTTTAAGGTTTGTAAGAATGAAATGCTTCATCAAAGGACTAAGTCAAATAAAACTTTACACGAGGAATATGAGAAAAAGTGGGTTTGTTCCTCATTTCCCTGCATTCCAAGCATAATTGAGAGCAGTGTCGTGTTCTCTTTCCTGAGCTGAAACTATCACCTCAGGCAAGAGAAAAGGAAAAAAAAGGATAGTATTTATACTCTACTGTTTTGAAAAGGAAATTACTGTACCCTGCTGCTCTGTGACCTGCTCTCTACTGTGGCCACTCCTTTTGTGAGCAGCTGATGGTAACTAACAGCACAGTGTCACTGAGGTGCAAGTCCTCTCCTTGTGCTGCAGTTCTGTTTTAAAATTAGAAACTATTTGTACCCTTCAAGGGCACCTGGAAAGGGAAATGGCACCTAAGTTAAAATTCAGGACTGTCATTCTGCCAGTGTTATCCCATACTGGTGCTCCCTAAATTCATCAGGTTTTTGTTTGGCAAAGTCTCCAGTGAGAACAGAGGCGTTCTGGTGATCCTGTCACCCCATCTCAGAGGTGTTTGGGGCAGAGCTACACCTGCACAGTACTTGGGAACATAATGCCCAGCTTTGCTTCAGTGTATACTTGGCAACAAAAATTGATTTTTGCTTAACTTCATTGATTGCTTGATTGAAAAGTTCATGATGATACCACCAAAAAAGTCGGTTTTAACCTTAATGATAAAAAAATTAATTCCATCCCCAAAAATGCTTTCCCTTGGCATGGAAATTACTCTTTTCCTGGGCACTGTGTTTTATGTCCCTTTTTGGTTTTCAGTACCGGGTTCTACTTGAGTAAAAGTCCCATTGGCCTTTAGACAAACCAGCACAAACCTGGCATTCAGGGAGAAGGGTCGTTTTAGGTGAGGTATCCAGATGAACTCAGCTTTTCTGATGGGTCAGTTTGGTCACCTGTCCAACTAAGTTGTCTTGAAGTGAGTGAATTTCCTGCCCATAAGAGGTGCCTTTATGTCACCATGTGCAGTCCCAGAGGGTGGTCAGGTGTGGAGCAAGTCAGAGTTCTCCCCAACTCCTCCCCTGATGAGCAGGTGCCTCGCCAGCGTGGCAGGAGTCAGATCAGCCAGGAGTCCTGAGCTCTTTCTCTGATGTTCAGTGGCTTCAGCCGAGAAGATTTCACCTTGGGCCACTGACACAGAGTTTTTCACACCCCGTTGTGTGCTGGTGGGCAGAACCTGCCTTGCCTTGGGAAGGGAGTGACAAGGAATTTAGGCAAGGTGACCTACACAGGTACTTGGGTGAGACCCACTGAAGCCTGGCTGCAGATTGTGTCTCCTGCCTGTCACTGGCAGCACCGGATGATGCCTTGTGGTAAAACTGCCCCTGGATGTCCCTCTGAGTCCTGCAGGTACCCAGCCCTGCAGAGCCTTTGCTCTGATAGATGTCTGCTGCTTGCGCTTGCAGGACAGTGAGTAAAAAACAGAGAAAGCAGGTTTTTTTGAGCCATGGGAAGGGAAAAAGGTGATGCAGTGACACTTGGAAGCAGGTGGGAGCTGGGTGAGGGAACATCCTTCAGCCCCCTTCAGCACAGGCCAGGATTTGTTGCTGCTGTGAGAAAAGAAACGAGATCCTGCAGCTGGACATCCAACCTGGGGCACGAAACTCAGGTGTGTTTGAGTCCCAGCAGGTCACAACAGCAGCTCTGGCACTGACTGGTGTTGGGCTTTGCAGGAATCTGCAGTGGAGCACCCACCAGAGCATTTGGGGCAGAACCAGGGAGTCTGGATAATGCCACCAGCTGGGAAAGAGGGACACAAGGGAGGCTGGTTTGTTCTACAGGCAAGCACGTGGGTGAATCAGCTGTGACAGAAACTGGCACCCAGGGCTCTGTCTGGCACTGCTTGGGACAAAGCAGGTTGTGTCCAGTGCCAGCTGTCACTGGTAACCAGTGCCACCCAGCACTCCCAGCAAGGCTTCTGTCAGGCAGCTGATGGATCTTACAGAGCTCAGTGCAAGAATAACGCAGCAGGAGACATGTTTGCATTCAGTGAGGAATAGAGGACGAGAAAAATGGCAAAAAGGGGTGATGGATTTTCCAGCGGCACAAATACCACCACGTCAGGTGCTGTGAAAGGGCAGCTCTGCGTTACAACCCTGTGCTGGGCCCGGAATGGTCAGCTGAGCTTCCATCAAGCTCTGCTTTATCCTATTAAATCACAATGTACTTCAGCCTGTCACTCCTCCCGCCTGCTTCCCCCCCGCTTTAAAGAACTGTCAGCCCTTACTCCAGAGATGCCTGGGACTGGAAAACATGCTCATCCCAGGAGAGGACGGTGTCTCGAGGTCACAGTTGATGTGCACTGGTGAAGCAGCATGAGGAAACCTACATTGCGTGAATAAATAAAGGGCCACAGCTCAGCCCTGGCGCTGCAGAGGAGACAAGATGGGTGGATCAGGAGGTCAGAGTCTTGTTGGGTAATGGGGGCAGGTGTCCCAGGAGTGAAGAGGGGAAAAGGGAGTCTTGGGTCCATCATTTGTTGCACAGTGAGGTTGAGGAAGAAAGGAGCACCGTGATTTGAGGTGTCCGTGTCTGTGGCACACCTGTGGGAGGAACTGGATGTGTCTTTGTGACACAGCACAGGGCTGGCTCCTCCTAAAAGCGTTCCTTTCCCTTAAGTCTACCAGAAAACGTCAGTCTCTCTGTCCAACTGTTGTAGAATCTGCTGGGAATGTCACTTAACTCTGTGTGTCCGTGGCCGTGCCGTGCCCAGCGCTGGTGGTGCACGGTGACCACACAGACCTCGGGTCGGGCTCCCTCTCACCAACACACCTCGTTCCACCCCACCTGTCACTGAGCAGCTCCTCAAGGACACTGAGCAAACCCGAGGGTCAGTTCACCTGGACAGGTGGGCAGTGCCACCTGAGCACCCAGGGCTCTCACGCTGCACCTTCCCGATGGGGACGTGGGTGACAGTGACAGAGCAGGGTCAGTGACAACCACCCGTGGCACTGCCTGGCACAGCAGCCAGTAATTGCACTTTTTTTGCATTGCAAAATGATTATTAGCACCTTGGTTCATTATCAGAGCAAATTTAATTTTTCAGTGTAAAGGAGCCAGTTGTATTTATAAAGGAAACACTGTTGATACAGGCGGAAAAAATTAATTCATGACAAATGTAAGGAAAATTAATAGTCTTTAACCGGGGCAATATTTGACTGTGTCTAATTGTGCTTTGCAAGGTTTGAAAAGTCCTGACAGAGATTCTTACAGAGGTTTTACACTTCTCCTGATGAAACCACATTTAAACATTGGGATTTTTTTTTAATTAACCTGCCAGTCTGGTCAAATCATAGAAAAACTGTTGTGGAAACCCGGTATCCTCTGGTGTATTTGTGCACTGGCGTGGGCATTGTGTGCATTTGGGAAGGTCCTGTCTAATCCAAACCTGTTCAGGCAGAAAACAAGGAAGAGGAAGAGGAGAAAACACCAAAGGTGGAACAGCTGCAGGAACCCCCAGACAGCCCCTGCAGACAGGGGTGGCCACAGGGACCCCAGAAGGGGAAGGTTCAGCAGACACTGAGGGGTGGGTGTGGGGGGAATCACACAGAGACACCGTGCAGGGGTCTCTGGTTCCCCTCAGTTCGCTCATGAGAACGTGAGGACACAGGTGACATTTGGAGTGACAGGTTGATTGTGTGTGGCAGAACAGGTCCAGTGGAAGAGGAACAGGCCTGGTTGAGGCTTTGGAGCCTGACTGGGTCAGAGCTCCAGGGGGGCTGTTCCTGCTGGACTCTGCAGAGGTTCCCACATTCCGGCTGTGCCCCAGCCCCACTGTGGCACCAGCCACACTGCAGCTCTCCCAGCCAACAGCAGCAGGAGAGCTGCTTCCCCCGTGTGAGCAGACACTCCCAGGTGGGGCACAGGCTTGTGAACAACGTCCCTGTCACACCTGAGCAGAGCTTTCTCTGGTTCCAGCACCAGTGCTCCCACTACTGTCAGAGTGGCTGCTTTGGCAAGGCAAACAGGAGGACCCTGGTTCATGAAAACACCAGGTTCATGAAAACACCTGGTTCATGAAAACACCCCCATTTTCCTCGAGGGGTGCAGGTGTTGCAAAGGGAACATCTGCTCCCCCGGTATCCTCCCTGTTCAGCCCCGTGGACAGTCTCAGCCTCTCGCTCAGCTCTCCTCAGGACAGCTTGGAAACGTGCTGTCTAAACTCAGCTGCCAACTTGAAGCCAATTTGCATTGGATAATTATTTTCAATTAAGTGATAACAATCGTGTTCTGAACAGAAATAATCTTGTCCAAAGGCCAAACAGTTTATCCTGTCTCGGAGATGAGGCTGCTGCTTTGTGCAGGGCCCGTCGGCGCTGGCACCGTTATCAGCCCCGCGGGGTCGGCGGTGCCGTCCCTCCTGCTGCACCCCGGACAGCCCTGCCCCAATCCCCACAGGCACCTGCCTCTCCACCACTGCACGGGCCTCCCCACCCACTCACCTGAGGAGCCCAGGGGTTTTACCACCCCAGTGGCTTCATTCTGGGTGGAAAAAAGCCATTTTTTCATCCACAGACCTCCCCCACCCGCTGTGTCTCCTTCTCCTGCAGCCCCACGTGCAGCAGGCGTGTGCTCTGCATGGCAAGGGACAGCCAGGACAGCTGGAACCACATCGGTCCTCTGCCAGCCACCCTGACAGCGGAGACCCCAGGGTGCTTCCCACCAGGCTGGCACCTCTGCTCAGCACCCTCCCCACCAGGACACCCTGCAGGAGACCCCTGGGTGCCCGTGGGCATCCCTGGCTGTGCTGTGCCAGTGTCCCTTGCTCTGCAGAGGGTCCCTCAGGCATGGCCGGGGTCAGTGACAGTCCCTGGGGAGCTGTGCCTGCCCACTGTCCCTCTCTAACTGTGCTGTCACTGGAAGGGATAAGTGGGGCTGCTGCTGCCAAGGTGCAGCCTCAGCCAGGGCTGAGGGCAAGGACCACCCCAGCCCCACTTGCCAATCTGACAGGAGTCATGTTACTTTGGCACTGGATTTGGGACGCTCTGGGCAGCTCCAGCACAGGGAAGGGGACTAATGGTGAAGGCAGCTGCCATCCCCAGCAGGCACCAGGATCTGCACAGGGGCTGGAGAGGAACACAGAACTCCCCAACCACGGCTGCAGCTGGTCCTGGGTGGTTGCCCCATGGCTTCCTGCCCCTGGTCCCTCCATGCCCAGCACCACGGGAGGGCTGGCCCGAGTGGCTACACCCCGGAGCCTGCTGGGAGCCAGCACAGGTTTGGCACACACAGATCTCCCCACCACACTTCGCTGGAAGGAAGTTGGGGTGGGGGATTTCTGGGGTTTTTAATCCACCAAAGCCCAGTCAGTTGGGAAGATTGGACTCCAGAGCTCCTGCGAGTGAAAAATAGCAAATCCAATATCTTTTTGGTGGTGTTTTTATATTCAAATTAGACATAATCTCCATGAATAAAATTACTGTTCCCAAAGGGATCATGACCAATTTAAATGTATAAAATGTCATTAAAAGGGCGCTGGCTTGCTATTAAAATTTAACTTCAGCAAACCCCCAATGTCATTTGTATTATAGTTTTACAATTAAGCCAGAGATGTTGGAAATAATAGTTTTGATGTACAATCTGGTACTGTACAGTAGGAGCGCATTGTTCCTCGGGAACTGCAGCTGGACCTATCGCTGGGAACACGGCCACCAGACACATCTCCCGGGGAGGGGGCACAGCCACAGCCCTGCCGAGGGGCAGCCGGTTGGGAACAGGGCTGTGCCCTCCCCTCCTGCTCACAGAGGGCTCCCAGGCCAGACCCATGGTGCAGCGAGGACGTGGGGCTGCTGGAAGGACCCCACGCGTGGGGCTGGGACCCCCTCCCTTTAGGGACCCCCTCCCTTTAGGGACCCTTCCAGGCAAAGGGTGTGGGTCCCTTTCCCCTCGCACGACTTTGCCCCAGCTCTGCCCCCCTGGTGCTGTGTGTCACAGCCTGGCTCCATGGGGAGCTCAGCACTGCTCTCCAGGGCAGGTGATCCCCACAGGGACCATCCCCAGGGGCTGGTGGGGCTCCAGGAGCATCTGGGAGCAGCAGCATGAGGAAGGGAGGCAGTGGAAAGGGATGCCTGGGAACACAGTGCCCTGTGCCAGTTCATCATTTGATCTTTAACCCAGCGCCAGTTCAGCTGCTGGGAGCTGCTCTGCACAGGGTAGGGGTGGGAGATCAGGAAGATCACATTTACCTGGGTGTTCTGGTCAAGGTTTGTGAGCTTCCAGACATTCCAAGGGCTCCTCAGTCATTGAGTGACCTGGCAAAGGCTGTTCCCACTCTCCCTCACGGGTGGAGGCTCTGCTGACCTCTTGCTGACATGTGCCACAGTCCAAAAGCAGAACCCAGCCGTGCTGGGAGGTGACACCATCCCAGGAACAGCCTGTCCTGCCCCAAACCCTCACGGCTGTGCCCCAAACGCTGGTGCCCTGCTGTCCTCACCCAGGCAGGCTCCAGCTCTTACCATCAGGACAGTGCAATGAGCATTTTCTAAAAGCAAGGAGCACAGAGCCCCTGGTGAAGGTGTTCCTTCACATGCATTTAAATGTCAGAGCAAGCAGGTGAGTGAATACACGTGTTAAAAAATACATGTATTTAACTAATGTGCAATTAATGGGGCAAAACAGAAAAGCTATTTATTACTTCTGGGAACAGAACACCTTTCCAAACATTTTAATTACTGCAGCAATATTCTGAAAATAAAAATCCCCTTTGGCCTTTCACACTCTGTCTCCTTTTTCCCCGAAGAACATAAAAACTGTTAAAACCCATCACTCCCGTGCACAGGAGGGAAACGCTGAGCAAAAGGAACACGCAGAGCCCTGGGGAGGTTGTGATTGAGCAAACAACTGCAGCAGGGGAGAAATAAATAACCCTATATCTTTTATATATATAATATATATTATATTTTTTATTTCT
>NW_020925332.1:490698-529702 GCF_003984885.1 Neopelma chrysocephalum | reverse complement strand
ATATAATATATATTATATTTTATATATATAATATATATTATATTATATATTTTATATATAATATATATTATATTTTATATATATAATATGTATTATATTTTATATGTATTATACAGAATTTGCAAAAAACAACCCAGCCTCTGGGAGCATCCCAGGCACTGCTGTGCTTTTCCACCCGTGCTCCTCCTTCCCTCCGTGGGGAGACACAGGGCCAGCAGCACCTGCAGCCCAGGTGTGGGGCAAAGCCAAACCTCCCCAGCCTTCTCCTCTCACCAAGAGCTGCCCCGAACCTACAGAGCCCCAAATCCGTCAGTGCACCCTGGAGAACACGGGGCACCTTCTGCACGTCCCACCCACAGGAGAGAGCTTGGCTTCCACTGGCAGGGAGAAGCAGCCAATTAATCAAATACGCTTTTTTTTTTTTTTTCATTTTCAAGGAAGTTTCCAAATTTATGCTAATGACTGAGTGCCTCTGAGTCATTAGGTGGCTGACAACACACCAGGTCGTATTTTGCATTAAAATACATGAACCCAAAATGAAAGTATTGGCAGATTTGGCACCCAGCAGCCCAGTGGGGAAATGCCCCATCCAGGCATTTCCAACAACAGATTGAATCTAGAGCAGGTCAGAGTGCAGGCCTGGCTGCTCAGACACCATGCTGCTGAGTGGAAAAAGGTCCCTTTTAATTCTTAAAAGAAAAGCAGTTTAATCATTGTGAGGAACTATACCTTCAGGGTATCATTTCAAAAATACAGGCAGAGATTAGGAGGGATTTGTGAGATTGTGTTTATTCCCAATTTAGGTTCTTTCCATAAATTAATTATAAAAGCAAGCCCAAACCAGTCAGAAGTACACTGGGAAATTCTCAGAGTGTTAGTCATTTCCATGCACTAATATTCATGCCATCTGCCTGCCTTTTTTTCTGCATTTTGTCTAAATACTCTGGTTATCCACGTCCTGCTTTCCTTTGCTGTGCCTTGTCCCTCTGCCCCTTGCCCTGCCACAGGTACTGCCCTGAGCACGGTGCTGTGCTTCTATTGAGAGCATTAAAAGGAGAAACCATGTTTGCAGTTGGAAAACTGCCACCATGAAGGTACAAGCTTTGGTTTATTCCCGTTTATAGGATTTGCTGTTGTCCTGGACAAGAAGGTGGTGTAAAGGTGCTTTTAATTGATAAACCCACACTTCTGCCAGCATTGTGCACTTCATCTCGTAAATAAAGTCTCTTTGGAGGTCTCCCTCTGGCTGGAGGGACTGACCCAGTGCTTGGAGGTTGCCAGAGAGCCTGAGGAGCAATTCCACCACATCTGCGGGGACCAACACTGGGAAACAGAAAGGGAAAACCCAGCAGGATGAGCCTGGATGTGGCGCACTGGAGAGCAGGTGTGTGCTCTCCAACACAAATCCACCTGATCGAGGAGGGAGAGAAGGTGTCAGGTCAAACCATAACCCAGCTCAGCAGCATAAAATAAACTTTCAAGCAATTATTAAAAATTAAAATCAATTCTGCTGGTGTAATCTGACAGCACTCTGAAAGGGCGTCACATTAAAGACAAATTCCACCTGGAGTGGCAGAAGGAATCCCACACAGAGAGATGTTCTGGGAGATGTACCTTGAACTCCACTTTCCCTCTGCCCACAGCTTTGTTGTCTTTATCCATCTGCCCCTGTGCCTGTTCCCAGACACAACACACCTGTGTTACCTGTCGAGCTCACGGCTCCCTGGGGTTCCCGGCAGTCACAGAGTACGTTTCAGGTCAGGACTCCAGACAATTTAAATCTGGGTTAATTAACAAGCAGTGTCTGATCAGTGCCTTGAGGGGCAGCACTCGGACCATTTGGGGCCTCTGGGATCCTCCACAGCTGCCACCAGGCTGCCGGGGGGAACTCCTCCCAAAATAGGACCTGACATGGATGTGTGTGAAAGAATGTGTGCATGCACAGGTGTATATCACAGCATCACTGAATCATGAAACACTGGGGTTGGAAAAACCCTTCCAACTCATCAAGTCCATCCTGTGCCCCATCCCCACCTTGTCCCCCAGCCCAGAGCACTGAGTGCCACGGCCAGGCCTTCCTGGGACACCTCCAGGGATGGGCACTCCAAACCTCCCTGGGCAGCCCCTGCCAAGGCCTGACCACCCTTTCCAGGGAGAAATTCCTCCTGATGTCCAACCTGAGCCTCCCCTGGCACAGCTTGGGGCCGTTCCCTCTCCTCCTGTCCCTTGTTCCCTGGGAGCAGAGCCCGACCCCCACTGCCTCCCCCCCCTCCTGTCAGGGGGTTGCAGAGCCAGAAGGTCCCCCCTGAGCCTCCTTTTCTCCAGGCTGAGCCCCCCCAGCTCCCTCAGCCCCTTCCCCAGCTCCGTTCCCTTCCCTGGACACGCTCCAGCCCCTCCATGTCCTTCCTGACCTGGACACGGGACACGAGGGGCCCCAGCAGTGCCAGCACAGGGACGGGCACTGCCCTGGGGCTGTGACACCCCATGGCTGGGACAGCCCAGGGGCCACTGGCCTCTTGCACACCTGGGCACACCTGGGTTCGTGTCCAACCACTGTCACCAACACCCCCAGGGCCTTTCCCACTGGGCAGTTTCCAGCCACTCTGCCCCAGCCTGGAGCATTCATGGGGTTGTTGTGGCCAAAGTGGCCAAGGGATCCAGCGGCACTTGGTCCTGTTGAACTTCACACCACAGGCCTCAGTCTGTGGATCCAGCCTGTCCACATCCCTCTGCAGAGCCTTCCTGCCCCCCAGCACATCAACACTCCCCCCCAACCTGGTGTCATCCATGAATTTGCTGGGGGTGCACTCGATCCCCTCATCCAGATCATCAGCAAAGACACTGAGCAGGACTGGGCCCAGCGCTGACCCCTGGGGGACACCACGAGTGACCAGACACCAGCTGGACGTGGCACCAGTCCCACCACGGTCTGGGCTGGGCCATCCACACAGTCCCTCACTCGGGAGGATGCCCTTGTCCCAGCCGTGGGCTGCAGCTTTCCCAGGAGTTGTACACACGTGTGTGTGTGTGCATGAACGCATGTACACGTGTACACATGGGTAGGAATGGCCACATATCCATGTGTGACACACACACACACGTGGGAATGCTCATACGGCCGGGGATAAACACAGGTGTGTGTAGGAATGTCCATACGTGTCCATCCATGTAAGAGCAGATAGATACATGTAGGAATGTCCACATGTCCATGTTCGAACACACATGTAGCAATGCCCACGCGTGTCCACATGTCCATGTTCAAACACACATGTAGCAATGCCCATGCGTGTCCATATGCCCATGTATGAACACACATGTAGCAATGCCCACGCGTGTCCACGTGTCCATGTATGAACAGACATGTAGCAATGCCCACGCGTGTCCACGTCCATGTGTGAACACACATGTAGCAATGCCTACGCGTGTCCATGTATGAACACACATGTAGCAATGCCCACGCGTGCCCACATGTCCATGTATGAACACACGTGCACACACGGGCACGAGGGCGCGCGGACACGCGCACGGGCGCGCGGGGGGTGGGGCCGGGGCGGGGTCAGGGTGCGGGCGTCTCCGGGGGCGTGTCCGGGGGGCGCGGCCTTTGCGTGTGGGCGGAGCCGAGGGCGGAGCGGGCGGCGGGGCGGGGCCATGGGCGGGGCCTCCCTGGTCCGTCTGTCCGTCCGTTCCGGTCGGTGCGCGGGGCCCGGGGCGCTCGGCGCGGCCATGTCGGTGTTCGTGACGCGGCGGATCCCGGCCGAGGGGCTGCGGGTGCTGTCGCAGGCGAGCGGGTGAGCGCGGGGCCGGTCCCGGGGCCGGTCCCTGTGCCGGTCTCGGTCGGTGCCGGTGCCGGTTCGGGTCCCGGTGCCGGTGTCGGTGCGGGTCCCGGTGCGGGTCCCGGTGCGGTGTCTGAGGGCACGGGTGCCCCGCAGGTGCCGCGTCCAGCAGTGGGACTCGGAGGAGCCGGTGCCGCGGGCCGAGCTGCTGTCGCGCGTGGCGGGGACGCGCGGGCTGCTGTGCCTGCTCTCCGACCGCATCGACCGCGAGGTGCTGGACGCGGCCGGTGCGTGCGGGTCCCCCCCTGCCCTCCGCCTGCCCCCGCCCGGCCCCCGGCACAGCCTCGGCAGCGCTGCCCGTGTCTCGCAGGGCCCGGCCTGAAGGTCATCAGCACCATGTCCGTGGGCTTCGACCACCTCGCGCTGGACGAGATCAAGAAGCGGTAACGCCGCCGGCCCCGCCGCTGACCCTCCCTCGGCTCTGACAGCCCCTGCCCCCCGACCCCTCCCTGCCCCCCGACCCCTCCCTGCCCCCCGACCCCTCCCTGCCCCGCTCCGCACCCCTGCCCCACAGACCCTCTGCCCGTCCCTTCTGGCAGACGGGTTCCGCAGAGCGCGGGGCTGGCTGGGGTTTGCCAACTGCAGGCACTCCCCCTCCCGACAGATCCCATCGGGGGTCACCCCACCCCACCTGAGCTGGGTTCCGGGGCAAGGCAAAGACGGCCTGGGGAAGGGGTGTGGCGGGAGGGCTGAGAGACAGAGGGATGTCCCCCAGCGCCTGGGACGGGTGTAGTGCTGGCAGCCAGCCCGGAGGTGCCAGGGGAGCACCCCGAGGCTGCCCCAGAGCCCCCTCTGTCCGGGCAGGGGGATCCGTGTGGGGTACACCCCCGACGTGCTGACCGACGCCACGGCGGAGCTGTCGGTGGCCCTGCTGCTCTCGGCGTGCCGGCGGCTGCCCGAGGCGGCCCAGCAGGTCAGGAGGTGAGTGCAGGTGGCCCCGGCTCCAGAGCTGAGCTGCTGACACGGGGCCAAGGCCAGCGTTTCGTCCAGCTCACACCGAGCACCTGGTCTGGGCCCTGAGCTCTCCCTGACATCTGTTCCTGTCCCATCCTCTCTGCCAGTGGCGGATGGACGACCTGGAAGCCCCTGTGGATGTGTGGCTATGGCCTGTCTGACAGCACGGTGGGCATCATCGGGCTGGGCAGGATAGGTAAGTGCAGCTCAGGGGCCAGGTTTCTGTGTGTCCAGCAGTGGCAGGGTGGCTTTGGAGCTTCACCTTTAACCTAAGCTAGTGGAAAGTGTCCCTGCCCGTGGCAGGAGGGTTGGAATGAGGTGGTCTTTGCAGTCCCTTCCAAGCCAAACCGTTCTGGGACTCTCTGACTCTGGGACTCTCAAGGTGGTGTCCCCAAGGCTCACCTGTTTAGACATGAGCACAGCAAGGGCAGCTGCACAGCAGCCTCTCCCAGAGCCACCAGCTGGCTCATCAGGCTTCAGCTTTAGAAGTCTCAAGCGTTCAGGTGCCTCCACCACCTGCAATCCCTGCAGCAACGTCGTCCTCCTGGCCTCCAGTTAAACAAACAGTGGCAAAGTCCGCACGGCACTCGGTACCATCCAGCTGTGGACTTTGCCAGCAGGCAGCTGGGCCTGTCCTTGCTCCCCAGTTTGCTCCTGAGGGCAGCTGCGGGTTCAGTGTCCCACGGGCCCTTTTCCCCAGCGGAACATCTCCGTTCCCCTCCCTGTGGTCCAGGCTGGGAGCAGCCAGGCGGGAGTGATCCCACCGCAGTGGCCCCTCAGTGGCTTCAGGAGCTGGTCCCTGTGCAGCTCACGGAGCCGTGGTGGCCTCACACCCTTCTCTGTCCCTCCCAGGACAGGCAGTCGCCCGGCGCCTGAAGCCGTTTGGGGTCAAGAAGTTTCTGTACACTGGCAGTGGCCCGAAACCAGAAAGCGCAGCAGAGTTTGGGGCTGAGTTTGGTAAGGACAGCGCTGGGTCAGGGCCAGCACGGGCCAGCAGTCACAGAGCACCGTGGCCGGGGCAGCTCCACGGAGGGGTCACTTGCGGGACAGGCCAGCGGCGGGAGGGCACCAGCTGGGGGTTGTGGGGGGCTCCTTGGGGGGCCCAGTGTGAGGGGGCACCGAGGGAGGAAATACCAAGTCCCAGACAAGCCCCACGAGGTGGTGGGGGGTGACAGGGAGGCACCTGCCTTCTCTGACCGTGCAGGAGCTCATCAGACCCCCACCAGAACCGTGGGCTGTGACTGTTCTGCCACTGCTGCCCTTCTCTGCGTCCATCCACTGGTGATTATTTTCATTCCCACAAGGAAGTGGGACACGTTGGACAGGGAGGGAAGGTGGCAGCTGCTCCTGGGAGGAGGGGAAGGATCTGGGGACTGTCCCCACGGGCTGAGCACCGAGGTGTCCTGACGGGAGAAGGGCTCAGGCTGCAGCTGCCCGTGGAGCTTTGCTGAGGGCAGGTGTCAGCTGCAGCAGGACATTCCTGTGTTCCTCCCTGCAGTCCCACTCACGAGGCTGGCCGAGGAGTCGGACTTCGTGGTGGTGACCTGTGCCCTGACGCCGGCCACCCAGGGGATGTGCAACAAGGACTTCTTCAGCAGGATGAAGAAAACTTCTGTGTTTGTCAACACGAGCAGGTACTGGCAGCCCAGTCCCCTGCCTGGGAGTGTGCCTGTCACCTCGCCGGGCTCTGGGTGCAGAGGATCTGCTGCGAGTCCAGACAGCATGTACAGCCTTAATGGCTACAGGCACTGGGAATGTTTTCCCTTGAGATCCGGCCAAAGACAAGTTATTCAGGGAGCACCCAGCTCTTCCCCCACCGCAGGCAGCTGGAGTGGGAACAGCTCACAGTGTGCTGGGAGGTTCAGGCACATCCGGGGGGGGCTGAGCTCCATCAGGCAGCCCTGGGGACCTGCCTGGGCTGTCCCAGCTGGGCTGTGGCCCTGGGAGCCTGTGGGGCCCTCGGCAGTGATGCCAGCCTCTCTCCTCGTGCTCTGCAGGGGGGCTGTGGTGAACCAGGAGGACCTGTACGATGCGCTGGCCCAGGGCCAGATCGCAGCTGCCGGCCTGGATGTCACCACGCCAGAGCCACTGCCCACTGACCACCCCCTGCTCTCCCTCAACAACTGTGGTAAGTGTCCAGCAGGGTGGCCAGAGCCTGGCTCTGCCAGGCTGCCCACGCTCCTCAGGGGCCCACTGGCAGGTGTGACAGGCATCCCTTGTCCCTGTTACCCCTCCGGTGCCAGGGAAGTGTGCAAGGACAGGCAGGTCAGGTGTATTTAATTGGGCTGTAGGGAGCTCCTGTACAACGTGGGGGTCTGCTGTGGGGTAAGAACTCATCCATGGAACGTCAAACAAGTGTCCAGGGAGGACGTTCCTGGAGTGGGGAATGTCTGTTCCAAAAAGAAACCATGGGGACATCCATGAAAACTTGGAACTGCCCGTGACTGTCTGTTTATGAAATACGAATCTGTAGTTGGGGGGTTTTTTTTGTTTATCTTTTTGCTAAAACTCATTTTTTTATTTGTTTCCTTTGGTTGCCAAAGCAGACAGTGTGGGGAGGGATGGAAGCAGAGGCTTTTCTGGAAAAATTTGCAGGACTTGGGAGATTTGAGAGCTCTGGAACAACACCAAGCAGGACAAAATTAACACATATGTATTAATTAAATATGTAAACCGTAATAGTAATACTAACAGTTTATTAATATGTGAATAACACACACGTATGTGCTGTCCCTCGGTGATGGGTGTCCCTGCTGTCCCCGCAGTGATCCTGCCGCACATCGGGAGCGCCACGTACGCCACCAGGAGCACCATGGCCGTGCTGGCAGCCAACAACCTGCTGGCCGGGCTGCGGGGGGAGCCCATGCCCCACGAGCTGAAGCTGTGACAGCCCCACGAGCTGAAGCTGTGACAGCCCCGGGGGTGCGGCGGGACAGCCCAGCCCGGCCCGGCCCCTCCGCGGCACCAGGAGTCATTAAAGAGCAGCAGGGAACGTGTGGTGCTCGTGTCATTTGAGAACAGGGTGCCCCGAGCACTGGGAGAGCACACTGGGGGGGCTGCGGGTCCCAGCAGGCCGTGGATTGGGGTTTGGGTCTGATTTGGGGAACGCTTGCCGTGTTGGAACTCCTCTCCTTTCTGCTCACTGGTGTGGGCTGCACCACAAGGGAGCTGCTGTGGCAGCACCTGTCCTCGAATCCTGGTTGCTGGTCACAGTGAGAGGCCAACAGCAGGGGAAAGGGAGAGAGGGAAGGAGGGAGGGGGCTGCAGTGGCACAAGGGAAGTGCCCCAGGGTGGGGAGCAGCAGCTGGTGGGACCATAAACCTGGTGCAGGGAGGGAGCCAGAACACAGCACAAAGCCTGTGATGGGAATTAAAGCTCACCTAGAACACTCTGTGCTTCCTGTCCCGTGGCAAGGGTCCCTCGTGCTGGACTCTGCTGGAATTTCCCTGGATGCTCCATAAAGCACTCTCCGACAGCAGTAATGGCTGCTGGGAGTTGCTCTGTGCCACACCTGGGAGGGATTCTGACACCTTTATCAGTGAGTTTTGATTCACAATCCCAGCTGATTGCCATGTGATGGTCCACTAGAGTGAGGTTTGGAGGTTTGTACCCTGGGCTGACCAGGGAAGGCTCGTGGCTGTGGTAAGGGAGGGAGTCGAGCATCCCGACTGGCTGAGGAGTTTCCAGCTGACCCAAAAGAAATTTACTTTGGTGTGAAAACCCAGGGCGTGACTCCAGTGGGGGAGTTTGCTCGTCTCCAAAGTTTCTGGGTGTTAACACTGAAGATTCTGCTGGTGGTGATGTTACTGTGACGCTGAGAAATGTTGAGCAAACACCCGAAAGGTTACTGTGACCCCTGATGATGCAAGCAGTGAGTGGGACTGACCTGGTGTCCCAGCAGATGTGTCAGGTTCCCCAGGTGTCTTAAGAAATAGACACAAGCTGGTAAATCAGCTGCCAGAGGGACTGGACCACATCTCAGGTGTCCATCCCAGAACTCCTTCAAGACAAGCACCTCCTCCACCTGCATCATCCTCCCACGAGGGATTCAGAGAGTAGCAGTGACCACGAACTTGACAGATGCTGTGTGGATATTAACACTATTTCAGTAACAAACATACTAAGAAGTTCTTATGAAGAACTCTACCAGGGACAAAATTATTATCAAGTACAGGCTTTTGCAATCACTTTTACAACCATGAGTATTTCTGTACAGGCTGGTGTGAAGAGCAACAAACCAGTGAATCCAGTCAGACACAGAAGCACAAAAATGCAGGGTTTATTTCAGGGTGTTTCAGAACACTGACACACTGAACCCTCCACACAAGACCCCACTGTGTAAAGTTCAATTCTGAGTGGAATTCGGGGCAATAAGCTCTCCAGGCTGTAAGGTGAGACACCCTTCATGTAGAGAGGGGACAGCTCAGGTCCCAGGTATTTATTCATGCCATTCCCAGGAATTTATTGCTTCATTTGGGAAGACTCAGGAAGCAGCTCAGCAGCCACAGGCTCCAGGCCTCTCCACAGGCACAGGGTGTCAATGGACAATGAAATTTAAAGCTGCTGCTTCCAAAAACGCTCCAAGTCAAACTTTTTCTCAGAGAAAAAAAGACAGAATTCCTCCTGCACTGTCATTCCACATTAAAATTTTTATAAAAACAGTTCATAAGTCAAGTGTTTATCTGCTTATATTAGTTCTTAATTAGTCCCCTTGGTCACACAGATGCCTTATTCCCATGCGGCATAAGAATTCAAGAAATTTGGATGCGATGCCAAAAAAACCCACACCTTGTTTTTAAGAATGAAAACAGCAGAAATGCAAGCAACACAAGAAAATATTAAAGTACAAAATACTGCATTTTATTGATGCTTGGGTGAGTGTTTATGCAGCTCAATGCTGTTAGTCCCCGATACTCAAATTATTATCAAACAAAACACAGCGTATCCCAACGCTTTAAAAAACTGCATTTTTTTAATGCTTAAAAAAAAAAATCAAGAGCCAGAAATACGACCATTAAGTAAACCCTATAGCAAAGTCTTAACATTTTGAAGGAATTAATCCAACCATCCCCTGTGTTTCCACGTTCCTGTTTACTTCAGATGCTCAAGTGCAAATGACACACTGACAGCTGCAGGGAATCCTCCGTCTCCGTCCTGATCCAGCCCCTGCACAGCTGAGCAGCGTTTATCATCGGCAGAAGTGCTCCAAAAGTTTGTTTGAAAAGCTAAAGATGCTGAACACCAGGTTGTGTGCACTGGTGACAAGGAAAAAAGGAGCCTGCAGGCAGTATTAAGTTACAACGGCATCAAAGAATAGGAAATTAAAATGAGATTTACACATCTCACACGGAGAATGACAAATTTCCACTACCCAAAGGGTACAGTGCTACTTTTTAAAATTAAACTTACACTAGGTTGTTTTAACCTATGTGGGTAAGTACTTCTATGACACTGGTTTAAGTGGAAGGCCTGGACTTGACAGTGACATTTTATTGAGAGATATGAGTCAGCAGTGCCCTGGCAGCCAGGAGGATCAGCTGTGTCCAGGGGGGCACCAGGCCCAGCACTGCCAGGGAGGGGATTGTCCTGCTCTGCTCTGCCCTGGGGCGGCCTCACCTGCAACACTGGGGCAAGTTTGGGCACCACAATATAAAAACAACATGAAGCCAGTACAGAGCATCCAAATGAGGCCATGAGGATGCAGAAGAGTCCGGAGGGGAAGCCTTATGAGGAACGGATGAGGGCCCTTGGTTTGCTCAGCCTGGAGGAGACTGAGGTGAGACCTCACTGGGGTCTTTGACATCCTCCAGAGGGGCAGCACTGATCTATTCCCTCTCAGGACCAGTGACAGGGCTCAGGAGCTGTGTCAGGGCAGGAAAAGGTTCTTCCCCCAGAGGGTGGTTGGGCACTGACCAGGCTCCCCAGGGCAGTGGGCAGAGCCCCACAAGGCTCTCTGAGTTCAAGAACTGTTTGGACAACGCTCTCAGGCACATGGTGGGATTCTTGGGGTGTCCTGTGCAGGGCCAGGAGCTGGACTCAATGATCCTGATGGGTCCCTTCCAGGTCAGGATATTCTGTGATTCTATGAGATATGGCAAACGAGGATTGTTCCTGACAGTTCGACCTGAGGAACAGTCCACAGCTGTGAAGGGAAGTCAGTAACCGTGCAGAGGAGGAAATTAAAGCCTGGAGAGAAGAGAAAAGGACAACATGCTCACACAGTAACGGGGACCAGATGGACTGCTGGCATCTGGAAACAGAGGGAGACTGTCTTCCACGGCAAAAAAAGCCATCACAAATTACCTCCCTCCTTCAAAACAACAAAGACAAGCTCTGTTCAGACTCCTGCCTATATAGAATTGTAACATAGGAGATACGAACTGGTTAAAATACTGCTAGGAATAGCACAAACAAGAGACAGTACTTCACTTATCACTTAATACGTGTTTCTACGGGAAAAAAAAAAAAAAGTCAGCCAAACATCCAGATCTTCCTGTATTAAAGTTATATGTACACCTGGCAGTCCAAAAGTTACTTGTCTGGGATTTAATTTAAGCACCTTGATTACACAGTGTTCTTTACTACAAAACAGCCAAACATACATTCATAATCCTAGAACTATTGTTATAATTAGCGTATTTGAAAGCATTATGTCAGACAGGTGCAGCCAAAGCTGTCTTTCTCTCTTAAAGGTGAGTGGTCTGCGCTACTGTCCACACATAATGCAGCAATCCATGTTACAATAATTATTTAAATGCTTTCACCGTTACAAAATGCTTTAGAGAAAAACAAAAAAAACCAAAACAACAAAAAAAAAATGAAATTTGCACTTCAGTTCCTTGTTCTCTAAACGTGCTATTTCACGAGATCCCCACGCTGTCCCCCCTCTGCCCTGCAAAGGGGGCGGTTGGCTATGGGGGGGTCACATCCCCACGCCAGGCTGAGCCCACGACACCCCGCGAGGTAGGTACCGGATATCCCCAAAGGCAGAGCCCAGGCTCTGTGTGTGTGGCACCACCAGCACGGCGGCCCCGGGGCGGCAGCGCCCTACAGCAAACTGCTGGGCAGGTTGCTGCTCTGCCACCTCAGGCAGGTGGTCTTGGAGTGTTTGTAGAGGTGGCTGGACTGGCTGAAGCGCTTCCCGCACTTGAGGCAGGCGTAGGGCTTCTCCCCCGTGTGCACGCGGATGTGCTTCTTGCAGTCCGTGAGCGTCAGGAAGGTCTTGCAGCAGATCTTGCAGGCGTACTTGCGCGCGCCCTCCACCACCAGCACGTTGTGCTCCGACAGCGCCTTCTTGCACTTGGACAGCACGTCCGCGGACGCCCGGGTGAGCTGCGGGGGGCCGGGCTGCGACAGGTGCCCGCCCTCGAAGGACGTGCTCCCGTTCATCAGCAGCTGGGACCCGGAGGAGCTCTCCTGCAGCTGGGAGCCCCGCACGGAGGTCACCACCGGCATTTTGGGGGCGATGCGGCGGTAGCCGGGAAAGCCGCCGGCGCCGCCCCTCACCGAGCCCATCATGGCCCGGGACAGCGAGTGCAAGCCCAGGCCTGAGCGTGGGAAGTCCATGCCGAACTGCTCCGCTGCCCGGTAGCCAGAGGTCTGCACGCAGGGCAGACCCATCACATCCTGCATGGGCCTCACAAAGTGGGAGTCCGCGGGCTCGCTGAAGGGGTTCTCCACGTGGGAGACGGTGGCGGACGAGTGGCCACCAGCGGGCCCCGACTCCGGGCTCATCAGGTAAGAGGTGTCGCTGTCCATCCTGCAGTCACTGGTGGTGTTGGGAATGTTGTCGTCGCTGTTTTGGCTGGCTCCAAAGCCACTGCCTCTGCTTTTATTCAGAAAATTTGAAATGCTGAAAGATGACTTGTGTTCCAGGTTGTTGGACACCTCCATGATGTGGATGTCTCCCACCCTGTCAGTGCTGGACTGCGGGTCGGAGAAGCTGCGGTCGCTGCTCTCAGGACTCAGCTCGATCTTCTCCGCACTCACCACTCCTCCTTCCACCTCCACGGACTCGCTGCCCTCCGCCTGCGAGGTGACATCGCTCACCTCATCCTGGGGCTCTGGGGAGCTCAGGGGCTCAGACTTCACCACCACCCTCATGTGCTCCTTCTCGTTCAGGCTGACCTCCGGATTCTCACACGGGAAGTTGCTCTTTTCAGCAGCAGCCTCCTGGTCAAAGCTGGTCTCCACCTGCGTGGCCTGGGACGCCATGGACATCTGGGAAATGTTCGCCCCGCCGTTGTCCGACTGGCTGGGCACTTGGGCATCCTCCTGAGCACCGAAAGACTGGTCGAACATGATCGTGTTGTCCTCCTGGTTGTCGGCAACGGCGTCGGCCTTGGAGTTGTCCACGATCTTGAGCGAGTCCGGGGAGAAGAAATCCTCCCGCGAGTGGACGGGCTGCCCGCCCTCGGCGGCCCCGTCGGCCCCGGGCTCGTCGGCGGCGGGCCGGACGCGCTGCCGGGCGCGCTCCTCGGAGGGCGGCTTGCGCTTGTGCAGGCGGCGCATGGGGAAGGCGGCGCGCTGCTCCAGGCCGCCCCGCTGCTCCAGGCCGCCCCGCGCGGGGCCGGGAGGCTCCTCGGTGCCCTGCGAGGAGCCCAGCGCCGAGCTGACGATGCTGAGCCCCAGCTGCTGCAGCATGAAGGAGCGCTGCAGGCGCGCGCTCTGCTCCTGCGCGCGCTCGCTGGGCGGCGACAGCGGCAGCGTCCGCGTGGTCAGGTAGTGCTTGCAGGCCTTCACCACCGAGTTGAGGTGCAGGTGGGAGGCGGCCAGCAGCACGTCCATCACGTTGCTCTCGCCCAGCATGAGCGTGGACGTGTACATCATGTCGATGAGGGCGGCGAAGGCCTCGGCCGTCACCACCTCGCTGTCCAGCTGGATCATGTTCATGGTCTGGTCCCCCTCGGCCACCGTGAACAGCGCTCGGAAGTGGGTGCTGCAGGCGGCCAGCACGGAGCGGTGGGCCTTGAAGTGCCTGTTCCCCACCACGATGACGCAGTCGCAGAGCTGGCCATGGAGCCTCTGGTAATTGAGCTGCTGGAAGACTTGCTCAAAGTGTCCTGGAAAATCCATGATCCTGCAAAACAGAAGAAACCGTTATATGGGCCACCAAGTTGATGGGTGGAACGGAGTAACTCTCCTGCCAGGAAAGGCTGAGTGAATTGGAATTGTTCAGCCTGGAGGAGAAAAGCTTCAGGATGACCTAAATGGGCCTTCCAGTAGCTGAAGGGGCCTACAGGAGAGATGGGGCAAGACTATTTACAAGGGCCTGGAGTTACAGGACAAGGGGGAATGGGATCAAATCAAAAGAGAGTAGGCTTAGATTAGATATTGGGAAGAAATTCTTCCCTGTGAGGGTGGTGAGGCCCTGGCACAGGTTGCCCACAGAAGCTGTGACTGCCCCATCCCTGGAAGTGTTTGAGGCCAAGCTGGACAGGGCTTGGAGCAACCTGGGATAGTGGGACAGAGACGGACTTTAAGGTCCCTTTCAACCAAAACCAGTCTGTGATTCCATGGTTGAAGGTCACAGTCAGGCTGCAGCAAACCTGGGTTTAAAGAGGAAAGATGACAGCTGAAAGACAGACAAACAGTAACTGATCTGAATTTGCCACACCACACAGTTACGGGATCAAAGCTGGCAGTCTGGAGAAGGAGGAGCAAAAGGAGGAGGAGAAGGAAGGAAATCCAGGTTCTGCCACAGAGCTGACCTCAGCACCAGCCGTGTCACAGTGCTGCAAACCAAACAACACAGATCATCTCACCCCTATCAGCGTCCGTCCAAACTAAAACAACTCACTAGGAAAACATTGAACCCTGGTTTGCAAAAGGATCTGATTGCAAATAACCTGCTGCACCCTTGCCAACAAACTGCTCACACAGTTAAGTGACCTCCCAAGGAAACTCCTGGACTTTAATCCTCACCTCACAGGGCTGAGAGGGAAGTGATGGGAAGTTTTTGGTAAAACAATGCGCCGCTCAACGAGACAATCCGACAGACTGAGGGGTGGCTTTGTCTTAATTGTCCATTAATAGAATGGAAGTCATATCTTAGCAAACTCATCTTAAGACTGAAGAGGTGACTTCCAGCAATATCTCTACTCTTTCTCATGAAAAAACAGCGAAGTGTAAGATTTGGGGAGCAGAAAGGCTGCTGGCCAAGGCAAACACACACATTCCTGTGCTCACATTTATTCTCCAACAGCAATACCACAGCACCATTAGACAAGTGGAGACCATAAAGCAACTGAAATAAAAGGTCACGTAGACAGAATTTTGCTTTTGAGGAGGGATCAAATGCGAGTCTGTCAATTCAGAAAGTCCATCCTCAAGCACACGTGTTTGCTGCTTTTCTAAATAAGAAACAGGAACGCAAATAATACGTGAATCCATTTATCTTTCACTGCCAACGTGTGTTCAGGACTAAAAATAAGACAACATTTTCAAACAGAGCAAAAGGAATGAAGCTGGACCCCAGGAAAGAATGTGGGTTACAGGGATAGTCCAAGCACACACATTTGGAACAGAGGAAATAGGGAAGAGTCATTGCTTTGACCGATCATTTGGGATTTCAGAATTCCAAGGGAGTCCTGCTTGCAGGCACCAGAAGTGATCGCATCCTTTGTGCGCCCGAAACAAGCCAAACTCCAGTTTTGCTTCCAGGAACACGGATTTGGCTTGGTATTTAACTCTCACTACACAGAAAGGCTGGAGTTCTCGAGCCAGAACAAACACACGCGGACTCCAGGGTGATGCAGAGATCTTGTTCCCACAGGAGAGGGAACTGCCCAGTTCTACAGCCAAACAAAGGACTACAAGTGAACAGACAATGCACCAAACTTGAGATACAAGTAGTTTTACTATAAATACAAATAGAGCCAAGAAAAGTTTAAGGGCAATCAATGAAAAAGCATCTATGAAATCCTGACTGGAAAACCATCATCCTGCCTGTCCCTGGACTAGGACCTGTGTCAAAGAACTACAGGCACTGGATTCCCACATTTCTTGTTGAAGTTGGTGTCTGGAACTATATTCTGAAAGAACTCACAGAGTCATGGCTAATTCCTTTATTCTCCTACATGACCCAAAATCCCCTATAAGGCAAGGGACACATGGTGACACAATCATGTAGGAGATGAAGCACACTGCAGGTTTTTCCACAGGAATTCAGGTTTTATCAGCACAATTTCTACTATGTTTAATGGCCACAACTTCCTCACCAGGTTTTCATTCCCTGGAAATACATGACTGGCTCAGATGATTACACTGCAGCCCTGACCCACTGCTGGGGGGTCAAACACAGACCCCCAAAACAACAAACAAAAATGAAATGCAACCTTCAGTTCCCCCTAAAGAGGCTTCTAAAAAGTCTGCCAAGTAATCAGTTTTGTGTCACCAAAACCATCAACAAGAGCTGTCTCAGCTGCACCACTCAGAGCAGTACCAGGAGAAATCTCACGTACAAACATGCCACGCAAAACTTCAGACCAGGCACTTGTCCTTCACCGACCTGGTGAGGAAGGAGCAGTTTGTGACTTGCACTTGAAGCCCAACAATCTGCACTTAAATGCATTTGACACTCAGGGCACCAAGCCCACGGGAATTCCATAAAAACCTTCCCCAAGAAAGAGCAGGTTTCTCCTGGGCATTCCTGGTCACCTGCAGCACAGACACCACCTGTGACACAGGCATCCTCCTGCTTCCCAACACTCCTCCCAGCCCGGGTGGGTCCTTTCAGGGGGCACAGACACTGTGGCACCCCCGTGTCACACATCTGTGCTGCCCCTCACTGTGACCCAACCCAGCCATGTGCCCTCCTCAGTCCTGGCTTTTAACCCCAGAGGGCAACGATCCACCCACCCTCCTCCTTCTCCTCCTCCTCCGGGCGATGGGGGAGCAAGGAAGGGGAAAACCTCGTGGGATCACCGAATATCCTGAGCTGGAAGGGCCCCACAAGGACCATGGAGTCCAACTCCTGGCCCTGCACAGACACTCCAACAATCCCACCGAGTGTCCTCGGATGGAGTCAGGACACGGAGATCATTCACCAGTTACCACCCGAAACACTCGGCTCGGAGAAGATTAACTGATTTAAAGCCTCTGAAAGCTCCAGAACGTCCAATGACTGCTGGATAACAAGGGCTGCTCCTGCTCTCCTGAAGGCAGCGCCCTTTTCTCCCCTTCACTCCCCTTTTTTTTTCCTTTTGTGCCTCACCTGGAACATACAAGTTCTGTGTCCCTCTCAGGGCAGCACCTGCATCCCAGCGCTGCATCAGCACCGGTAAAAACACACCCGGAGACTCCGCTTTGTGCCGCTCACGGGACATAAAGAAGAGCCCGGAGAGCCCCGGTCCCACCCCGGCCGGGGGGGTCACCAGTTCCTACGTCACCGCCGCCCTCCCCTCCCTCGCCCTTCCCGATCACCTGCGGTGTCCGTGCGGGAAGGGCCGCGCGGGAAGGGTCGCGTGGGGATGGGTCCGGGATGGGGATCGGGATCGGCCCGGCCCCGCTCCCGCCGCTCCGTCCCCGCCCGCCGCGCCGCCCGATGGCGTCACTTCCGGCCGCCGGCCGCACGCGCCCGGCCCACAGCCAATCGGTGGCCTCGTTGTTGATAAGTGGCAGGCACGTCCCGCCCCGCCCAATCGGGGACGAGCTTATTGGCGCTGCCGGAGGTGGTGGCGGCGCGGAGTTTGGGTAGTGTCTCATCTGTCCCGGCCCTCGCCATGGCCGCCGCCACCTGGCGCTACCGCGGGGACCTCGAGGCGGAGCGGCCGGCGGCGCTCGGTGAGCGGGGCCGGGCTGGGCCAGGCCGGGCCGGGCCGGGGGCGCAAGGCAGGTCACGGCCCTTCCCGGGACTCACGGGCTCCCTGTCCCTGTCCTACAGTGCGGTTCGCCAACGGGAGGCTGCGGAGCCCCGAGTCCCTGCGCTTCACCGTGTACCGGAGCCGGGACACGGCGCATCCCCGAAAGAGGCACCGCAGGATCCTGGTAAGGGCCCGCCCCGGGACAGGCGGGGACGGCTCCGGGCAGGCAGAAGTCTTCACCAAATCTGCCTTTGTCTGGCTAAATTACATCATGAGAAGGTCTCTCAGTGGAGAGAGAAACAAGGGTACAGTCAGAAGGTACTTTCTGCTGCTCCTGTTAAGCTTTACAGCTGCTTCCCTCGAGGAATAAATGACTTTTCAGCCCAAGTCCTTGGGGAAAACTCACTGCAGCGGAGCAGAGACGCCAAGACGTTCTCATAATGCATTGAAAATAAATTTAGGTGGCTGAGCCACTCCTGTGCTGGCCCTGGATTTCAGTTGGTGAATTACAGGGGCTCAGCAGCTCTGGAGCTTTAGTGGGTCATTGAAAACCATGTTTTAACGTGAATTATTAAGGCTTGATCACCGTGAGGTGTTGTACATGCTGGCCATGCTGGTACAGTCTGGGTTAAGTTATGGTTCCTGGGAGTGCAGAGCTTAGTGGCACCAAGGCAGAGGCAGGGAAGGTTCCCCAACAGCCCTGTGTTCAAGGAGTTCTCCCTGGTTTCCCAGGTCTCGGAGACAGAGCGGCTTTGCTACGTGGGGCACAATTTCGGCAGCGGGGTCATGAGGTGCAACTCCCTGTGCAGGTATGGAAGAAGGAGCTGGGAGCAGAGAGGGGCTGCTCAGACACCGGGCTTCTGGTCCCTTCCCTGGGCCTGGCTCAGAGCTGTGATGGGACCTACATTTCACCTGGTTTAGATGCCTTAAGACTTCTACATTTACTTAGAGCAGTGAGATGTTATGGTTTTGTATGTATACGTGCCTTGGAGGTAACTTGGTTTATCATGACATTCCGAATGTGGGAGGCAGGAAAAGCGGCAGGGGTGGGAAGAGCACGTAGTTTAAATCATTTCTGGTTCCCCCCAATCACTTGCCCCTGTTCTCCCCAGGTACTTTGTAGGTGTGTTGGACAAGGAGTCTGGGCAGATGGAGGTCTACAACGCCGAGATGTTCAACATGCAGCCTCTGCTCTCAGGTGGGAGGTGCTGGGTGTTGGCCTAGCCCTGTATGTGCCTCCAGCTCTCAGCTGCTCTGTCCTCCTCATTCCTGCCTGGTTCCCTCAGCGTGGAGGAAGGAGGATTCCTTCACTCCTGCATGCTGTGAGGAGCAGCGGGAGAGGGAAGCACAGTGAGAGCAGAGGGGAGGTTAAGCAGGGAGTGTGAAGGGTGGGAGTCACAGCGTTGCTGCCCGAGTGCAGCTTTATCTGGGTGTTCTCTGCTGAGGGAGGACTGGATCCCTGAAAAACAAAACAGGTTGTCTTCAGCAGAATTAGTTTTTGTCACGGGACCCAGGAGAGTAACCCAAAGGATCAGGTCTTTCAGAGCTGATTTTCACTCTGTGAAGGAGGACCTGGGTTTGGCCACACTCCATTGCACCCATAGGCTTTATAGCAAAAGCTCCTTTTTTTGTTCTAGGTTTTCATATTTGATGTGTTCTTTAAGTGGCCAAGCCCTGTGGAATTGATCCTGATGTGATGTGCCAAGTCTGTCAGTCACACTTGGGGCATTCCTGTCCTGGCTGCTGCCATCCAAGCACACTAACTTCTGTTCTTTTGTAGATAACTTGATACCTGATGACACGAAGGATTATCAGAAAAAATCCTACAGGGAGAAGGTAAGGTTGAAACCCCATGTCACATTCTGCTGTGAGTATCCAGCCAACAGGGGCAGGTGATGCTTGTTTGAGGCTGGGGTGTTTGGTGTCCTGCAGGGTAAACCTCTGCAGGTGCAGCACTGTCACTGTGCCCTGGAAGCAGTGCAGTTAGTGCCTGACTTGGCAGTATTTTCGTGGCTGTTTTAGGCAGGATCACCATCCCAGGAACTTCCTGCCCCTCGCAGACCAGCACCTCCACACGCAGGTTTTGCCCTGGGAAGCGTTTGTAGCTTTATTGGAGGATGCGGCTGCGGAATGAACGATGGGGTTTGTGCCCTCCTGGGTGCACAGGGTGCTTTACTGTGTGTCTCTCCTGCACAGGTGGATTTGTGCATCGAGGCCTTTGGCACCAGCAAGCAGAAGCGAGCGCTGAGCTCTCGGCGCATGAACGCCGTGGGCAGCGACATCGTCAGCACGGCTGTGACAAAAGCAGCAGCAAACATCATCGATGCAAAGGGGGTGACAGGTGAGAGGGTTCTGCCTCGGGGTTTAAGGATGGCAACCTGAAGGGCCTTTTCCTGTCTGTCCTTGCCACGTGTGGAGTGACTGAAGGAGCAGCTGGTCTAACAGCTGAGAAAGGCACACGTGGGGGAACGGCTTCCTTTTGCTCCTGCTGCTCTTGCTGTGGGAGTTGCCTGAATGAGGGGAAGGCCCTATGACCTCAGTGTTCATCCTGCCCGTTATTGGAAGCTCTTGTGGGAGTGCCTGGATAAGCATTCACTGGGATAAAGGCAGTGACCTTGGTCTGAACTCAGTGGCGTGGCTGTGGAAAATGGCACAGACTTACCTCAGAGACAGTTGTGCCCTTGGGACAGGTCACACAGCACGGTGCAGGGTCACCATCTCAGGGGGTTTCCAGGCTGTGGCAGGACAGAGCTGGGGCTGCCCTGACTCTGTGCTGTGGACCCCCCTATGCTGAGCAGGAGGGCGGACAGGAGCCCTCCAGAGCACTCTTGGGATCCTGAGTGTCATTGCCATGCACAAGAGAGGTGTCTGTTGAATGTAGAACCCAGTAGCTTTCATCCCTTTTGTTCTGGGGTGGATATTGACAGTGGTCCCAGAGCTGCTTTGTGCCAAGTAGGTATCTGCTGGAACCCAGGGTGCCAAAACTGGGCTCTGCCCATCATGCAGCAGCCAGACATCTTGGTGCCCTTCTTTCCTAAATGTTTCTCTAGTCTGGAATGGTTTTTCTAAATTTTAAGGAGCAGAAGGTTCTTGACAGAAGTTTTAAATGTTTAAAGCTCCAGCTGTGACTAAACTGGCGTTGACCCAAGAGACACCATTGAGTGGACTTGTGTCTAAAGGGAGGATTTGGGTTGTGTTCCTGTTCTCTGCATTTTGCTCTGCACAGTCCAAACACTCCCCTCCTGCTTCCCTCCCCAGCTCTGATGCAGGACGTGGCCCAGGATGATGTGCAGACCATCTCTGCCTTCCTGCCGCCGTGCCACGAGGACGCCGACAGGCCGGAGCACGTCTACAAGTTCGAGGACAGTATCTTTTCCTGGTCACAGGGGTTTCCCGTGTCTGTAAACCTCGATGTGCCTGTCTGGGAGTGAGCCCAGCCTTCACCTCTCACAGCCCAAAAGCTGGGAGCAGGGTGATGCTGTGTTGAGGTTTTGGGGCCTGCCCCTTTCCAGCATAGAGCAGGATTCTCTCCCTGTTGGCAGCAGTTCCACTGGGAGCAGTGGTGAGGCTGGCCATGCAGAAGGGACTTGGGCTGTGCCACAGTCTGTTAGAGGCCTTAATTCCTGCCCTGCCCACCCCTCCCACAGTGAGTGTGGACAGAGCTGCTGTCCCTGGAAGGGAGAGCCCAGGCCTGTTCTTTTCCTTAAAGCCCTGCCAGTCCTGTCCCCCACGGAGTACGAGGCTCTGCGGGTGCCAGCAGCTGCCCTGGCCAGTGCCACTGCGGAGGACATCGCCAGGAGGGCAGAGGAGAGGAGGTAATGCTGCTGCTGAGGGCCCTGGGGCAGAGGAGAATGTGTGATCTTGGCATGGCTGAGCAACACCTGCCTTGGGCAGCGTGGGGGATAGTTCTGTGCACAGCAGCGAGGTGCTCTTTGTGGAGCTGAACTCCCCCTCCCTCTCCTGCAGCCACTGCTCCTTTGTTCTGGAGGAGCTGAAGTTCCTGCCTGCTGATGAGAAGAGCAGAGACCACAAAGCCCGATGCCTCTGGTTCCTGGACACCCTCATTAAGTTCAGCCACCTGAAAGTGATCAAGAAGAAGCGTAAGAGAGTTTTCAGCTCACAAAGATGTGCTTTTGGGAATGTCTTCAGCATCCCTTGCTTGTCAGCTGGGCGTGAGGATCTCTTCTGTCCTCAGGGTCCTGCTTCTGAAACAGCACCACACAAAACACTTTGGCTGAGATTTTCCAGGCTTGCCAATCTTCCACAGAACTTGTGTATTTGAATGTCCTTGTCGGTCTCTGGCAGGGCTGATGGAGGAGGAAGTGGCAAGCCTGGCTGTAATATCCTCCTGTGTTCCTGGGGACACAGGAGTCACCTGTAGGACTGCTAAGGAGGATGTGGGAATGACTAGTCTTGGTGGTAATAGGGACTTGTAAATGTGGTCTCAGCTTTATTAGTATTTTGTGGCAAAAGAAATACACACTTAAGCGTGTGTGTATTTTAGATTGTCTAGTGTAGAAGTGGGAGATCCCTTTTACGAAGAAAATAAAAGCTGTCAGGAGCCTCTCAGACCTGAAAAATTATGAAACCTAGAAGCCAAGGGCCCAGGCTTCTTTTAGGGTCTCTGTGTTCCTGGGAAGAGGTGATAAACGGTGGGATTCTTGGGGTTGGATTCAAGTATCCTTGCGGGTCCCTTCCCATGTGGGATGTTCTGTGATATTCCATTATAAGTGCCAGGGTGATACATGTGCTGCTGTGATGGGTGGGGGTGTGTTCCTCATCCTTTTGCCAAGCCCCTCTCTGCCCTAGATCCAATGGGTCCTGAATGCCCACACATCATCAGCAGGAAACTCATGAAGAGTTTCACCTCACTGACCTACAACAACGGCAGGTAAGGGACACTGTGTGAGGCTCCTGAGGCACAGACAGGGCAGAGCTCAGCTTGAGTGGCCACAGACACACCATCAGGAGCTCCCCTACACTCCACATCTCACAAGTTCTCTCTTTTGCCACACAAGTGTCCAGAATTTAGTCTCTGCATCCATGAAGGCCAAAATCACCGCCTACGTCATTGTCTTGGCTCTGCACATCAACAACTTCCAGACGGACCTCACCGTGCTGCAGAACGACATGAAGCTGCAGGAGAGCAGGTGAGACATCCCGTGTGTTCACACCTGCAGGGAGAGCCCTGAAACTACCCTGGCGTTTGGGTCGGGATTTAGTTTTCCGCAGGTGGTGTCTGTAGGTGCAGGACCCGCGTTTCCCAGCAGGTGTCAGCTGCTGGCTGCTCCTGGGATCAGGGCAGGAGGCCACGGATCCAGGCGGTGTCGTGGCACACGAGGCTCGGCAGCCCCACGGATGGTGTTTCCCCGTTGTTTTCCAGGATCCTGGACATCGCCAAGGCCCTGCGGCTGAAGATATCCAAGGCCAAAGGGGGGCTGGGGCTGGAGAACGACCAGAACCACAAGCTGGGCACTCTGTCCCTGCCCTTGCCCGTGCAGAAGGCACCAGCAGGGCAGCGGAAGCGCAGGAAAATTAACTGAAAAGCCCAAGAGGTCTGAGGAGCAACACAGCCCCTCCCTCAGAATGTCATGGGGATGCCTTTGTCTGCTGGATTTGGGTCCAGCACCAGCGTGGAACAGATGTTTGCTTCATTACAATGCTGCTTTTTTATATTTATATAGAAAAGGCTGTAATAAA
This sequence comes from Neopelma chrysocephalum, assembly GCF_003984885.1. Classification (NCBI taxonomy): domain Eukaryota; kingdom Metazoa; phylum Chordata; class Aves; order Passeriformes; family Pipridae; genus Neopelma; species Neopelma chrysocephalum. The sequence goes on along the minus strand of NW_020925332.1, from coordinate 506,412 downwards.
AAGAGTCTGTCTCCAGGAGAGGAGGATGTTGTGCAGGATCAAGAGGGCACATCCTCCTGATATATATTTCTGCTCCCTGTTCCAGCTGATAATTCCTACCTGAGCAAATTCCCACTGAGAGCTGGGCAGGAAAACCCTCCCCTTCCTCCCTACCCCAGAACTTCTCTGTGCAGTGTTTCAGGCTGAAACAGGGACAGGCTGAAAAACGTGCCCAGACCCGGGGCTGCGCTGGCCAGGCCGGGGGGACGGTCCCGCCCCGGGCAGGGGGATGGAGTGGAGCCCCCGAGCCGTCCCAAGCCCCCGCACTGGGCACAGGGGCAGTGCCAGCCCTCGGCCCCCGCCCCTGTCCGGCACAGAGCCGAGAACTGCGGGCGAGGGCAGGGGGACGTGCTGCTAAGGGAGACAGTTCAGCGTGTCCCCAGCCGCAGTCCGTGTTCCCCGCCCATCCCTGCCCACGGCCGGCACCGACCAGGACCGGGCACGACGGGGGTCGGCACCGCTGCCCCCGGCCCTGCACCGTCACTGCGGGGGCGTCTGCCCACGCACGGCTTAGGCAAGAACACCCACCCCGCCCGAAACACCCCCAAACACCCCGGAATCACGCCTAAACACCCAAAATCCCCTAAAGCGTCCCAAAACGCTCCAGTGGCAGTGCCGGAGCCCGCTCGGTAGGGGGCGCTGACGGAAGAGAGGGGCGGGGCTCGGGGGAGGGGTCTGATGAAGGGGCGGGGCTTGGTGAAGGGGTGCCGGTGGAGGCCCGGGAAGGGGCGGGGCCTGGTGAACGGGGCGGGGCTAATTTACGGTTTAAAGACGCTCCCTTAGACCTTGAGCAGCGACAGAAACACTGAAACACAAACGAGCCGTTTTATTTACGACCGAACTAACAAAAGCAATCGAACCCCGCCACAGGAGAGAGACTCTGTGACGCCGAGCCGCGGGCACCGAGCGCTCCGGGGCCGGGCAGTGGGTACCGCCGGGGAGCACTTGCGGCCCGGCGCGGGCAACAAGCCCGGCCCTGTTCCCGTTCCCGTTCCCGTTCCCGGCCCCGCTCCCGCCCCGCCCCGCGCTGGGCGTGGCCCGGGGCGGCCTCACGCGACTGGCTGGGGCAGGTTGGGGGCGTGGCTTGGGCGTCCCCTCGCGGTCCGCCCCCCCCGCGGCTGCGCGGTGACGTCACACGGCGGCGCGGTGACGTCAGAGAGCGGCGCGGTGCCGCGCCGGGCCGGGCGCTCCGGGCGCACGATCCCGATCCCGACCCCGCTCCCGCCGCTCCCGCCGCTCCCGCCGCTCCCATGGCACCACCGCCCGCAGGTGCGTCCCACCACCCCGCCCCGGCCGCGGCCGCAGCGCCCCGGGGGCGGAAGGGTGCGGTTCCGCGGGCCGGGCCGCGGCCGCGGCCGCCGCGCTGACCTTGGGCCCCGGTGCAGGGGCCGTAACGCCGCCGGGAAGCGCGGGATGTGCCGTGTGGGCTCCGCGGGCGGGGCGCGGTGCCGGGGGCGGTCGGAGTGCCCGGGGAGCGGCCGCGGCCGGCCCGGGCCGTGCGCGGGCACTGCGGGGCTGCGGCTCCCCCGGGACGAGCCGCTGCCGCGGGAGCCGCGGCCGAGAGCGGGGACGGGCCTGCCGGGAGCCTGTCGGGAGCTCCTCCCGGGTCAGGCCTTCCCCAAGGGACAAAGACGGCGGGCACACCACAGGGAGCGGGCGCGGCTGAAAACGGGTTTGCCTTTCTTCCCCTCCCTCCTTTCTCTTTTGCCTTCTTTCTCTCCCCCCCCCCCCGCTCCTTTCCTTTTCTCCCTCCCTCCTTTCTTTCCCCTCCCCTGCCCTCCTCGCATCAGGCGGGGCTGTTGTCCCCACACCCCCTTCAGATCCTAGGAATCTCGTGCTGCTGGCGCTGGGAAGGATCCGAGGCTCTCAAACCACTCCCAGATGTCAGTGACCTCCCTCAGGGTGAACTGTGATGGAGGGTGGGATTCAGGCAGATATAGTTTTTCATAACTCTCTCCACAAGTACCGATCCCTGCCGTCCTCCCCCGGGTTGTCTGGGGGAGCTGCCGCTTCCTCGTGTCCTTTGGGACCCAGGTCCGGCCCCACTCGAGCTCTGAGACTCCTCAGCAGAGCGTGGGGGTGGATGCAGAGGAGGCTGCAGGGCAGGGAGTTGGGACTGCCAGGGAATTTCACCTCCGTGTCAGTGAAATCCCACCCGTGTGGCCCCTGTGCACCGGCTGTGGCTGGGACACAGGGAATGGCTGAAAGTGCTCAGCTCCTGGCTGGGATAAACTACAACAGGTTATGATTTATCTGTTGTGTTCTGCTGCAGGGAGAGGCAGAGTGGAAAGATCAGGTTTTGCGATGCTGCTGCACGTGTTGGATTTAATTTTGGTGTTTCGTTAGCGTGAGGGTCAACTGTTCACTGTTACAACTCCTAATTCCAGGGGAATTCCAAGGGAAATCTGGTTTGTAAGCTTATTGGTTGTAGTGTAGCACTCTAGGAGTTCATATCTCAATTTCCTTCCCGATTTGTTTGTGTTTTAACTGGAAGGTGCCAAGAAAGGCAGAACTGCTTTTTACCGTCTCTGAGACTTGAACAGAAAACGGCGCAACATCCATCAGATGTGGCATTTGTTGCTTTTGCCCTTCAAACAGCAGGACTTTGTCGAGGGGTGGTTTGAGCGATGCAGGGACGTGGCAGAGGCTGCAGGTGCCCCTCAGCCCCGCTCACCTGGTTGTCTTTGGCACAGGGAGGAGGCTCTGAGGACGCCACGCGCGGGAACGCCGGGACGATGGGTCCCCCTGAGCCCGAGGACCCCGCGAGCGGCGAGGCGGCGGCCCCGGGCAAGCACTACGTGTGCGGGTACTGCGCGGCCTTCACCAACATCGCGGTGACCTTCCCCATCCAGAAGGTGCTGTTCCGGCAGCAGCTGTACGGGCTGCGCACGCAGGACGCCGTGCGCCAGCTGCGCCGCGACGGGCTGCGCACGCTGTACCGCGGCATCCTGCCCCCGCTGCTGCAGAAAACCACCACCCTGGCGCTCATGTTCGGCCTCTACGAGGACTTCTCGGCGCTGCTGCTCAGCCACGCGCGCGCCCCGGAGCTGGTGACCCGCAGCGCGGCCGCCGCGCTCGCCGGCACCACCGAGGCCGTGCTCACGCCCTTCGAGCGCGTCCAGACGCTGCTCCAGGACTACAAACACCACGATAAGTTCACAAACACTTACCAGGCCTTCAAGGTGCTGAAAGCCTACGGGATGAGGGAGTATTACCGGGGGCTGGTGCCTATCCTGCTCCGGAACGGGCCCAGTAACGTGCTGTTCTTCGGCCTGCGCGGGCCCATCAAGCAGTGTCTGCCCGAGGCGACCTCGCACAGTGCCCACCTGGTCAACGACTTCATCTGCGGGGGGCTGCTGGGCGCCATGCTGGGCTTCCTGTTCTTCCCGGTGAACGTGGTAAAGACTCGCATGCAGGCCCAGATCGGCGGGGAGTTCCAGTCCTTCTCCAAAGTGCTCGTGAAGATCTGGCTGGAGCGCGACAGGAAAGTGATGCGCCTCTTTAGAGGAGCCCACCTGAACTACCACCGCTCTGTGCTGTCCTGGGGGATCATCAACGCCACCTACGAGTTCCTGCTGAAGCTGCTGTGACCCCCGTCCTGCTCGTGGGGCGTTGGCACTCACTGTGCCTCTGGGCACACGCCCAGGGAGCAGGCCCTGTGCACGTGACAGGTAATTCCTCCTGGCCTTCCGTATTTATGGGGTGAATGGTGATAAATTTAAACCTTGGTGCAATTGTGATGAACTTTTTGAAGTATTCCTTTGCTGGCAGGTGAGTTTACCCATAACGGAGCTCCTAGGCAAATACAAGGTTTAAAAACAAATATCAAAAATACTTGTACCAGTCTGTTATTCAGTATCACTCCCAAAATTCCTTAACTCTCTGTGATGGGATGTGCTGCACTGCCCGCATTTAGAACGTGAGAATCAAGGAGAGGCTGAAGAAAACTGATTCCATTGCCTGATCAACTTCCAAGTCTTGATTCTGGAACTGCTTTTTCGGACCCTTTGGGTCTTCCTTGTGTCAAGCTCAAAGGACACAGATGGGGATGACTGAGGTGTGGAGCTCCCAGCTGCACCTCAGGCTGCTTGCAGCAGTGACCGTGTCCTCCAGCCGTGGCACTGACCATGTGTGACCTCAGCCCCAGCTGGATCTGTGTGTGTGTGTGTGTATGTGTGCCTTCCTGGGAAAAGGGAAAAGCAGAAGGAATGAAACAGCAAACTCACTGAAGCTTTAAAGTGTCCTTCCTCGTTAAAAAACCACGGAGTTTGTTCTGCTTAATCTTTTTGTTTGGGGGGTTTTGTTGGGTGGGGTTTTTTTGCATTGCTACGTTTTTTGTTGCCTACAGCTACGGGGCCAGGGAGAAGCTGTCCCTCTCTCTAACACTCACGGAACACTCAGGCTCCTGCAGCTGCTCAAGCACTTCACACACGGCTCTTTGCACTGTGGTGTCTTGTCTTTTCTCAGTTCCTGCTGTGGAATTATGGATCTTGTGATTTTTTTACCCAAAACTCGGGGTTCTGCCTGCTTGATGTGTGCTGCTGAAAGTTCTGTCAGACACAGTGGCATAGACAAGGTGAGGTTCCTGGATTACCTGCTTCAGTTGGAGGTCTGTAGGTGTAGCAGAGATGGAAGCCAAAGACAACCTTGGAAGCAGGGAGGTGGGAAAGTGGAGTGTTTGGAGATGTGTTTCAGGACTTCTGTGGGCAAGTATTGAAAAAGACTGACAGAAATGAGAGAATTGCCTGTCTAACAGACGTGAGAGTTGAGAGATAAAAGACTTCGGACCTTAGAGACAAGGACAGAAAAGCAAGCACGACCCTGAGCCAGGTGAGGGTCTCAACAAAAAGCATTTGATTCTCCTGGGGGGCTTCCTGTTATTAAACTGTATGTTTATATATATAAAAACCCAAAGACTTTGGATGATGTGGAGCAGCAGAGCTTCCAGAAACTGGTCTGATTTTGGTCTTCTCATAAGTTTTGGAGGGGCTATTGCTTTTCTAAATTACAGTTTTCCATTTGCTAAACTGTCTTCCGATATTGATCCTAATCAGTGTGTTGCAATCATAAGCACAGCCCTGAGCTTCACAGCCGGCACAAACACGAGTTCCTGTATCCCAGTGGTGATTATCTGCATCTAAATAAAATGTTTACTGGATATTTGTTACTGGCGGAATCTGATTTTTACCAGCGTGCTGGGTTTTTTTGTAATCACTCCTTGATGGAATAAAAATAAAATCTGCATCCTGTTTCTCTGTGGAAGATGTTCTGTGCTTCTGTTATGGCGGGGAAACTGAAATGTCAGGGGTGAGAGTTTGGCACAAGCCCAAAGCCAGTCAGTGGCCTTCAGCCCCAGCAAAATAGTGCAGACCTGGCCTGAGGCTGAGAGTCCAGTTTTGACTTTTCATACGTCATTTTCAGAAAAACATGATGGAAGAGCACTGAGCTGGGTCTGCAACACACAGGAACTGCGGCACCTAAGCACTAAGAGGATTTTTCCTTTCAGTTTTAGGGGGTAGGCAAGAACCAGTGAGCATTACAGAACACAGCTCATAAAATAGATTTTAATTCAGTGAATTATTAAATATTTATTATGCAAGCAAGAGAAACTGTCCACAAATAGTAAGTTACTGTACGGCTGTAAGTACAATACTTTCAGAGCAGTTCTGATACTTCATATATGGTATTAAAAGGCTACAGTTTTTACTATGAAATCTCAGGTATTTCAAAATATTCTACATGCACAATTTGTTTTTGTAGTAAAAACCTTATACTTAATTGAGGATACTTAATGCTTTAGAAAATGTACCTTTGACTAAGATCAGGAAATGAGAAGTTTCTGTTTCCTGCAGGACAAAAACAGGATGGGCCGTTGACTTCTTCCTTTCACTCCAACTTTTTAGAGTCCTGTAAAGTAGATTTTTTAAAAAGCTTCCATTTGGCAAGTGTATTTCTGTTTCCTAGGAGTTTCTATGTCCTAAAGCAACAGACCCACGTTCTACTGTGTCATAACCTTCTCCACATCAGCGCTACCCAAATCAAAAACACAACACAAACAAACAAACAAAAAAACCCCCAACAAAATCAACCCAGCCCCACCCCCCTCCCCCCAAACCCCCAGAAAAACCTGATGTTTACATTCTAAATCTGGTAGTAGGCATCGAACTGTCCTTACCCCAAGACTCCAAGAGTGCAAAGGAACATGTGTGTGTCTGTATCGCTGTGCTTTCCTTCCTATCCCCATCTCAGTCTGGCGCTGACGTGTCTCCCTGGGCTGCCCTGGCCGGCCCTGCCCTGGAGCCCGTGGCTGTGCACACACCTGAGCGTGGCCACAGGGCCCCAGTGACGGCCTCCCCCTCTGCCCCCACACCACTGGGAGACACTCTGGCCATGCAGGTGCTGCCACAGCCACAGGATGTGACAGAGAACCAGCTCCAGCTCTGCTTCCTCAGACACTGCCGGGCGTGGCCTCCCCACAGATCTCCTCACCAGCTCTGGAGAGCCAGGAATTCTTCCACTACAGACGTTCTTGAGTGCAAAGCCAGGCATTTAACACAGTGCACAGCCAGACAGAGCTCTGTCCCCAGGAGAAACGCTGTGAAATTTAAGTGCTGCAGCACCAGTTTACAGACACCCCTGGTGTGAGCCACCCCCTCACAGGCTGCCAGCACAGTCCCTCATCCTCCTTGAAAACTCTTCTTCACAGTTTTATACACTTCTCAAGGTTAAGCATTCAACCTTGGAAACACAACTATGATAAACCTTTTTTTTTTTTTGGAAATAACCCAAAGCTCATGGACACAAAACTTCATTGCTTCAGTAAAGTTACTGTAAGAGAACTGAAAATCCTCCCACCAGGACGTGACTGCAAGGTGTGCCAGCTGTGAAACACTCAGGAGTGAACTTCACAGGCAAAACATGGTAAAACTTTCATGGAAAACTTCCAAGTGTTGTTGAAACGGAGTAATCAATCAAATGACCAAAGTCTAAGACTACCTAGTTACTCTAATTCAAACTTATTACAAATGTCATCAGAAGGACAAAGTAACATTTCTACAGCATACATGTACAGATTCTGTTGTTTTATGCATCTGCTGGACACGCTACAAAAGCATCAAGGTGACCAAACCCCCTCACCAGGTGAGCTGTCAGTCCCAGAGCCGGGCAGGGCCACTCAGCCCACCACAGGTCGTATCAAGGTGTGGTGACTTGTGTCACTTTGGGGTAACAGTTCTTCACACAGAAAGGTGAGTGTCCAATGCTCAGCACAATACTGGTGTAAAACACAGCGTATCATGAGGTAGAATTAAAAAACACTCAGTGCATATTCACAGGCATAGCGTTACAGTCACTAGGGATCCACCAGTCCGAGGAAGTTCCAACAGGAAAGAACAAAAACAGCCTTGAAAGCAGACAGACAGACAGACCCACCCACGAAATGCTTCGATTCCACGGGTGGTCCTTCCCCTCCAAAACAAACACTGTGCAAGTCCGTGAGAACTGAGACTCCCTCGAATGTCCCTGTAGTCCCTTCCATGACGTGTAAGAAAACACCAAATAAGGTGAGAAAGCAGCCTGGCAGTGGGAGAGCAACTGCCCAGGGAAAAGCCACAGCGGTCCAGGGCAGGACCTGGTTTTTCCCCAGACAGCTTGGCCCATTATAAACTCCTTGTAGCTCCTTCTTTGCATAAAAGTCTTGTATCCTACACCTGTCCCTGGGTTTCCTGCACACCTCCCTCCCAGGGCATTAACCCACAGCCCAGGGAGCTGACCCTGAGCTGCCCCAACAACCCCAGACCCACGTGCCCAGGTTCAGGCTCAGAGGGGCTGGGTGCCAGCAGAAGGGATGTTTGCCCTCAGATTACCAAACACCAGACATTGAAGGCTTCCTATTACCAAAGAAATTCTCCACAGCAGGAAATTTAAGACTTTTTTCCTCTCATAATGCAGAAGAGCCTTAAGTTCAATAATTTCTCCAGCACCACCAGGGTATGCTATGCTGCCTGCACAAATCCAAAGCTACGGGAGGTCCCTCAGGCTTATGCTTCCAGCTCTCTCACCTCCAGAAATGTTGTTTTTATCCCCAAACGTGTTTTGCAAAAGGCTTTGTAAAAGTCAGCTTTGAACGAGTGTGCTCTGTCGAGCCACAGACAGTGAACCTGAACACCAAAAGCTGACAGTCCTTTCAGGTAAAGTTCTGAAGTTCCCTTCTGAACTGAGCGTGTGACTGATCAGTGAAACTTTAGTGAAACACTAAAAAAAATCTGATCTTGGAACACGTAAGCAAAGAGAACATTATAAACTGATGTGGACTGAAATACCTATGCATTTACAAGGTTGACTATTAACTCGGGGGCTGAAACCTGGCATTTGTACTTTGGGTGTGATCACAGAACCCATTGAGTTGGAAGGGACCCAAAAGGATCACCCAGTCCAACTCCTGGCCCTGCCCAGGACACCCCAACAATGCCACCCTGTCCCTGAGAGCATTGTCCAAACACTCCTTGAGCTCTGACAGCCTTGGGGCCATGACCACTTGTCCAAGGCCTGACCACCCTCTCGGGGAAGAACCTTTTCCTAATTTCCAACCTAAATCTCCCTGACACAGCTCCAGCTGTTCCCTTGGGTCCTGCCATTGCTCACAGAGAGCAGAGATCAATACCTGCCCCTCCACTGCCCCTCAGAAGGATGCTGATGACCCCAATGAGGACCCCCCTCAATCTCCTCCAGGCTGAATAAACCAAGTGCCCTCTGCCCTTCCTCATAAGGTTTCCCCTGCAGACCCTTCACCAGGATGAATGTTACAGTGTTCCACACCTGGTGATAAAGCCTGGATAGAGCCAGACAGATCTCACTGTTGACCAGTTTGCTTTTAATCTCCTCCCAGACTGAGAGCACATGTGAAGAAAGGCTCACCCGGTGATACTATGGACACATCCAAATGAATTCCTCCCACAGCCAGAGTGCAGGCAAGGCGTGGAAAAAAGCTGGGAAACACCCCAACATCAGCAGAAAGCCACAGTGTTTCAGGTGTGGGATGATGTGGAAAACTCCCTACAACAGAAACCCAGCAGTGGAGGAGCCAGAGCTGCCCCACTGCACGAACCATCAGAGTTCCTCTGGGTCAGGGTCTTCTGCAGCGCTGAGCGAGGGGCTCGAGGGGGGCCTGCCTGCAAGGGGGGTGAGCTTCAGTGGTCCCTCCCACCCTGAGCCACTCTGTGACTCATTTTCCTAGCCAATCACAACCAAATTCATATAGAAATGAAAGTAAAATTTCCTTTTCCTCTTTTTTTTTTTTGTGTCAGTAACTGTGTTGTTTATGTAGTCAAGCAGCTGATTATCTACAAATCACCACCGAGGGGCTCCAGCGACAGAGGAGGAAGCAGAGGTGAGGCAGAGTCCAGCTCCTCTGGGACAGGAGGCACCTGTGCCCCCCCTGCATTGTCTCAAACAGCCCGTTCCAGTTGCACTGAAGGAAATGATCAAGTATCAGGGTACAAACGCAGCAGGACAGCGACCCGGTGGCACGGGACCAGCAGCAGCAGAGCTCCACTGGCTCTGGGACACGGCCGCAGGCTCGTGGGCGCAGGAGGAAGATCCGCACGGTGCCGGGCTGGAAAATCCTTCCAGGGCCGCGTTCCGAGACCGCAGTAACCGAGATCCCATCCAGAGCGAGAGACTTTGGAGGGGGCTGAAGCACAGCCCACAGCCATCCACGCGCGGGCCCCGCCGCCGCGCCCTAGAACTTGGGCTGGTAGAGGGAGACGCGTCCGCTAAGGCACCCCGAGGCGATCTGACAGTGCGTGGGGGAGAACTTGGTGGTGAGCACCACGTCGTTGTGGGAGTAGAGGGAGCGGATCTCGCGCAGGGGACTGGCCTCCCGGGGCAGGCAGTCCACCAGCTCCCGGCACTGCGCGTCGAAGCCCAGCAGGCGGATGCCGAACCCGTGCGGGGACGAGATCATGCGGCCGTCGGGGCTGAAGCAGAGCTCCTTGATGTACCCCCGGCCCACGTTGGCCTCCTCGATGCAGTGCGTCAGGCGCAGGGAGCAGCGCGGGGACACGGGGCGCACCGGGGCTCCTTCCTGGAATTCATAGACACAAGTCCACTAAAGGGAGAGGCAGAGAAAGGGACACTGAAAGAGAAGTAAAGCACTGCAAACGCACATTCCCTCCCACCAGCCTGCACAGGTTCATGGGACTGATGCTATTGCTGACCTGCCCTTCAGTGAGCACCAAGAACAAACCGGTGCCTCGGCATCTCCCTCACTCTGAAAGCTGTCCAGCATCAAAGCTGCTTTTTTAATTAAATGGGTGCTAGATATCATCTTTTCAATCCAGATTTTATGTGCAAAGAGCAAAGCCTAATCCTTTGTCCAGGTACCTGCTCCAATGTAGTAAATATTTAAATTAAATCTACAATAAAGCCAAACTCATTCGACTGTAACTTAGACCTGACCACTGGCATTTTGAAATCCATTTCCTTGGACTTCAAAAGGAAAGGAACCTAGAAATGAGGGAGAAACCAATTTCTGAAGGAATGTTATGAACAGCTGTACAGCCAGTTTGTTTTCTGTGGGACAGGCAGGGATCTTAATTATTTAATCTCAAAAACAGTTCAGTGACTGAGTTTGTATTGTGTTGATTCCATTTCAGCCAAAAGACCAAGTGTTCCTAGCTCTGTCCAGTGCATTCTTCTGAACCACCCACAAAAGGAACAATACCAGAGAGAGTAAGGCAGACTCCAGGACTATGGGAAATTATAACTCAGGCAATCAGCAGTACCAACAGACCCAATGTAACACTTGCATTTTGGAAAAATCCTGTGCTGTGTAGGGGTTTGGTTGCTACAGAACCAGCCTTAACGTTTATAACCACTTTGCTGAGCTTCCACTCAGTCCTCTAAACTTCTGTAAGGGGTTACCATTAAAAAGAGTGGTTTTCTTAAAACAAAAAATCCGAAACAAACACACAGACACCAAAAAAACCCCAGCCCAAAGAAAACCAAACCAACCTCAATTTACATCAGCAATCCAACTAACTAAAGTGTTTATTATTGGTCAAGTATTACTGTCTATTGTTGGTCAGTTTGGGGGACCAAAGGCTGCAGCTTGCAGCTGAGCTGCAGCTGGTCTCGTGACTTCATACTTCAAGTAAAGGTCGGAAGTGGATTCTGCCAGGAAGATCATTAAAAAAAAAATAATAATTTTTTTCATAATTTTGGTGCAAAATGACAGAATTTGCGAGCACGACTAACTAATCTATTCACCCCCCAAGCAATGAAATTTCAGTACGCCTGTCTGATGGTGTTTTGAGGAGGAACAGGAGGCCCTGGCCGTACCTCCTGGTCGTCGGTGTTGCTGGAGCAGCGCAGCAGCGTGGCCCAGCCCTTGGGGTGCAGCTGCAGTGACGTGATGCAGTTCCCACGATCCCTTTCTCCAGGGACCTCTGGTGTCAGCACCTCCAAGCTATTCCTGGGTGATCCACCTGGAAGGGGGATGAGCTGTGAGTCTCAGCCCCGCGGCTGAAGTGGGGTCACACCTGTGAGTGCCAGGACAGACCCCGCCACTGTGACAGAGCAGTTACAGGACACACACAGCCAACACAGCCCTCACTTCAAACAGCTCCTTTTTTTGAAACCTGCGTGCCAAAACCTGCACAGAACCCCCTCACACCAAGAACCACGTCAGAGTCAACCTTCCACACTTCCACTCTTCGTTACGCTACAGCAAAAGCTGAAGAGTTGGGTTTTTATAGGAACTACTGATTCTCAGACTTGTATGATGTCCTCTCAAAATTCCTACCAACATTTGTCCAGCTGCATGCAGCTTGTCTCCCTTGTTCCCCTCACCCACAGGTAGATCACTCCCTATCATTCAGGTAAGCCTCCTTCTCTCATCACTATGGTTCAGCATCTCACCATGATGCACGTAAAACTTAACATTATACTTTTTTATATTGCAAGGAATTCACCAAGTATTCATCCATTTGTCAAGTTCACACTGACTCTCTGGAAGTGTATCCCAGTTTTTTCCCCTAAAGATCATTCACATGAATTTTGTCCAAGAAAAAACCACAAGGAATAGGGAGCACCTCTATGTAACAACAATAATGTGCTGACATAATATAAAGCTCTTGTTGCTGTTATCAGATTTCTCAGAAAGAAACCTGACTAGAACCCCAGGCTTTGGTGTGCAATGATATTTAATTGGTTTAACAGAAGTCACAGCAACACCATTTTTTCAAAACCATAGAGACAAAAACGCAGTTTTTCACTACCACGCTCCGGCCTTTTCTGACACAAGTCAAAGTCCGTGATTTGTTTTAATTTATCTTTTCCTGGTGACCTTGTCCTACCTTCTCGCTGGGAGGACCGTGACAAGTGTTTCTCAGACAGTGGACCCGAGTCGTGCTGGTGACAGGGTGAACCCACAGCTCGAGGGCCGGAGGAGCCAGAGGACGTTATGTCTGCAAACAGCATCACCAGGTGAGCACCACAGGCACGCCCAGCCCGCCTGGGACGCTGCCAAGAGCACCCCACAGAACACCTCTAGCACGGGGCTGCCCCAGAGCGCTCCACCACATTCACCTGAGCTCGACGTGGTCCTCCTGGCCCTTAAAATGGGGTAGCTGCCAACCTCTAAGGACTTGTTTAGGTCAAGGTCGTGCAAAATCAGGAGGTAACCAGAGGAGGTGGAGATGAGCATTTTGGAACAGTCTGGCGTCAGCCTCATTCTCATGAGGAAGCGGGTGTGAAAGAACTTCTTGTGGGGACATCCATCCTCTGTGCACCTGGACAGCGACACAAGCACAGGGCAAAGGCCAAGGTCAGCCCTGATGTCCTGGACCTGAGGGTCCAAGGTGCGCCCAGCATCCTTGTTCACCCCAAAACCTCTTTCTGGAGCACTGTCTTTATCCTACTTTTTAATGAAACGGCAGAACTCATGGGTTCATATGACCACAACGAGGGCAGAACTTTCTCCACAAGGAAGAACTACATTTTGGCACGTCAGCGAAAATTCAGTCCTTCTAGTCACCGGACCTAATAGATGGGACATCACTACAGAGAGGTGATGCAAGCTCTTGGTAAGGGGCATACACCACTCCCAGTGTTTCAGAACACATTCCAGCCCCCCTCAAGTTTGCACCTTGCACAGAAGAGCCCTGTCCTGGTGTGCTGCAGAAAGGCCACGGCGCGAGCACAGCGCGCACATCCGGGTACCTGTTGGTGTCCCAGATGATCACGTTCCCATCGAAGCCCGACGTCACCAACAGCCTCGTGTTGGTGTCGTACTCGATGTTCTTGACCCAGCTGGTGTGGCCGTGCAGAGTGCAAACTTTGGTGTTCAGCTTCCTCAAGTCCCAGAGTGCAATCGTCGTGTCGTCGGAGCACGTGGCAAACAGCCGGTTATCCAAAAACCTGGGGACAGCAGGGAAACACCGCAGCTGCTCAGGGCCTTCTCCAAGGCAAGTGCTCTTGGGTAGGAATGTAAGCTAGCACAGAGATAAACAGAATAGCCACACACAAAAAAAACCCAAAACACGCAGCAGAATATGTGCCAATAAAATCTCCAATAAGAGAAGAACTGTTGGGACGTGAACCTCTGTGGTAGCAAATGAATAAACACACAGAGGCACAGCAGAAGTTTGGTTTAGTTTGGGGGTTTTTAGGCATTTTGTATGTTAGTGAATCATGTACAAATCACACAAGAGCCAAACCACCAGTGGAATGTATGCTCAGACAGAATCCCAGCAGTAACTCCACCCATTCCCTCTCCTGACAACACTGAGCTCAGTGGGGATGGAGGGGCTGGACTCAGCACAGCTAGGAAGTAAGCTTAATAAACTGAGCCTTGAGGTTACCGAAGCAACAAAAACACCGAGTGAAGACAAGACCTTGTTTGAGAACACACAAAAGTCGTTTGGTTCACTGAGAAAATCAACGGGCAAAGCCACCGAGTTGGCACTACACAATCAAAGCTGAGCACCGTCTGCTCCCACTGGGACTCAGGCCTGCATTTACTTTTAAAAGGACAAAGCATGCTGGTTTATGTTTGGAATTCATGGCCAATGAAAGCACTCAAAGACAAAAAAGCCCGACCTGAGGTAAACGGGACAAGACACCCACTCAAAAAACACCCACTAAACGTCCTTTATCTCAGAGCTACACCACACAAAAGCAGCAACAACCTTGAAAAATGAACAATAACCAACCACCACGGGAAAAATCCCAAACTCTGGTGTAATAAGCACTTTTGGTGTTTACTACAAGGAATTTCTGCAGTGCCACAGTGGCTGGAGTCCTGCTCATTAACCAGAACAAGGTTTCAGGTAACGCTGCAGTAACTGTGCAGAACAGAGTTCAGCTCCTCTGCGCCAGACAGACGCACATTTTACTTCAGCTTTCCTGACAGACAACCAGCTGACGTAAAACTTCAGTCTGGTTTGTAAAAAGGACAGCCAACTCTTGAAAAACATCGACTTATCTGATGAACGTGGCACCCCATATCATATCTGTCTTTTTTGAGGGGAAACGCTCAGACTGTTCTGCAGTTTTCTTGAATTTTTTGGTTTGGGTTTAGTTTTTGTTGTTCTGTCGTTGGTTGTTGTTTTGGGGTTTTTCTTTTTTTGCTTTAAGAATTGAAGAGTAGCTGCAATATTATTAGAAGGGACCTTAAATTCACCCCTCAAAATCTATTCACAGACCCAGAATAGCTAAAGAAACCCTGATTTTAAAGGAAAAAATTTGCATGATGGATTTAGGCTCCCACTATTTTCTCCTTTGTCCTGAGAGACTGGCAGAGGACTGAAAGCATAATGGCTGAGCTGTGGCAAAACAGCCCTCCTGACCTACCTGATGTTGTTTACACAGTCTTCGTGGGCCTCAGAGAGAGTCTTGATGTGCTTTGAGGATATTGGGTCAAAGAGCAGGACTTCGGTCTGTTCGCAGGCGACGGTCAGCACCGACCTGAGGGAGCAGAACCTCTGCGTTGGGGGGGGTTTGCCCTCTGGAATCCACCTCTTGTGCTGTGGGTTCCCCTGCCCACACCCTCTGGGTGTTCTGGCACAGCAGTAACACCAAGGCAAACGCTAATTTGGAATATCTATTTGCCCTTCTGCAAACCCAGCGGGGGCTTTTCACTAAAGCCTCGTAAAACACAGATTTGGCAGCACCAGGGGAGCCCTGCCAGCAGCCTGAGCTGGGCACTCGTCAGCAGGGATTCAGGGATAGAGGCTGACTGTCCTGGAGAGGGAGGGTCCCTGCTCTGCTCAGGGTCACCAGAGTGGCCCCTGGGCCTGGGGAGCCCCAGGTACACCTGGATGTGGATCCCGGGCACACCTGGATGGGCAGAGCCCCGGGCACACCTGGATGTGGATCCCGGGCACACCTGGATGGGTAGAGCCCCGGGCACACCTGGATGTGGATCCCGGGTACACCTGGATGGGCAGAGCCCTGGGCACACCTGGATGTGGATCTCGGGTACACCTGGATGGGCAGAGCCCCGGGCACACCTGGATGTGGATCCCGAGCACACCTGGATGGGCAGAGCCCCGGGCACACCTGGCCGGGCTTCTCACGCGCACCTACCCGTCGGGCGAGTACTCGAGGTTGAAGACCGCGCCGTGGGTGCGGGTGCTGAGGGACACGGAGTCGGCGGGCTGGATGGCGCCGTAC
>NW_020925332.1:465876-480698 GCF_003984885.1 Neopelma chrysocephalum | reverse complement strand
CCCCCGGCGGGTCGTCGGGGCCGCCCGGTGCCATCCCGCCCCGTGCCCAGGAGAGCGGCCGCCTGGCCTCGCAGATCCGCCGGCTGTACGGGGCGAACCGCCGCGCCGCCCGCCCCTTCTGGCTGTGCCTGACCGAGTTCGCGGCGGGGACGCCGATCTACGAGCAGTGCCTCCGCATGAACGACGGCTTCGCGCGGTACCTGGTGAGAGCCGAGCCCCGCGCCCGGCAAAAACACCCGCGGTGGGGACTCCTGAGCCCCCTCGGGAACCTGAATCTCATTTAAAACTAGATAATTGTTGCTGTTCTCCCTTCCTCAAACCACACCAAAGGCTTTCGATGGGGAGAGAATTTAATGGAGTTTGAGATATGTGTTGTTCAGTGCCCGTACAGAAACGTTTTCCAGTTGAAAAAGGAAAACACAAAGCCAGTGTTTCTGTAGGCAGTTATACATCCAAACAGCAGTGTCAGTCCCAGGATATCTGTGTCTGGGAGGTTATTTATTCTGGCAGATAGACCTTGGGCTGATGGGTTGCTCCTCTCCCTGCCTTGTGTTTTTCAGATGGACACAACTCCAGAGAGTTACCTGGACCTATTTCCTTTGGATGCCATTGTTTATCTCACTCCTGACTCTGAAAATGGTAAATATTTCACATGCTGCAGGCAAGGGCTAAAGGTTGAATTTCAGGAATCTCTTTTTGAGGCGGTTTTGTGCCTCAGGCGAGTGGGTTCCTCACATTCCCAGTCCCCTATTGCACAAGATGTGCTGTGTGCTCAGATCTGGTGCTAAATCTGCTCCCATGGGACCTGCCTGTCCCCGGGCCCCAGTCCCTGCTGTCCGTGGGAGTGGGGTCTGCTGGGAGAGCAGCACCTTGCAGGATTCACTGCTGAGTGGGGCTGAGCCAGTGTCCTGTTCCTAGTCCTTGAAGACATCGACCCGGATAAGGTGTACGTGCTGGGAGGGCTGGTGGACGAGAGCATTCACAAGGTGAGTGCTGCCTGCTCCATTCCCTCACGAGAGCAGAGATATCCCGGTAGGGTTGCTGCCACCAGCATCCCTTTTCCCTCAGATCCTGCCCAGACCCAGCAGCGGGCCGGGCCAGGCTGCAGCAGTGCGGGTGCCACGAGGCCCAGGGCAGGTTTTGGCTCTGTGGCTGCTCATGCCACGCGTGTCTGTGTGTCCCTGCAGCAGCTGACCCTGCAGAGGGCACGGCAGCAGTGCCTGCAGACAGCCCGGCTCCCCATCCGTGAGTACATGGTGAAGGCCCCCAACCCCAGGAACTACCACTCGGAGACACTGGCCATCAACCAGGGTGAGGGGCTGCTCTGGGGCTGTGGGGACACGCTGGAGTGTGGTGTGATCCCTGCTGATCCCTGTTCCGAGGTCTGTGTGCTCCCTGGGGGGACAATCTGCTGGGGGGCTGTTGTTGGGAGTTTGGGGGCCTGTGCCAGGCTCAGCCCAGGGAGGCTGTTGGTGTCCTGTCCTGTACCACCTTGGGCTGGCACACTTGGTCGCAGCAGAGGATTGCAAGGTGGAATTGCAAGGCAGCTGCAGATGGGCTCGTGTCCTGGGCCGGCTCTAGAAAGTTCTTGCCCCTGAGGTGGCTGGGGGCTCTGTGTGCCCAGGGGAGCCCTGAGGTGGGGTCTCAGCACCCAGGAGTGATGGTGGGAGCACAGCAGGTGTGGCCCCGTACAGGGGGTACCATCAGCCACACAGACAGGTGGCACAGGTCAGGCAAAACAGTGACCGAGGGCACCTTGCTATAGTTGACACAGACTCCACTTTGCCCAGAGCTCCCTGAAGTCCTCTCCAAAATACCTGTCTGCCCCTGGGTGGGCTGCCTGTGGCACAGACTCTTCAGGTGTTACGGGGGGGACCCTCTCTGGGTCAGCTGCCACCCCTCCCTGG
The DNA here is from genome assembly GCF_003984885.1 of Neopelma chrysocephalum. Lineage (NCBI taxonomy): Eukaryota > Metazoa > Chordata > Aves > Passeriformes > Pipridae > Neopelma > Neopelma chrysocephalum. The sequence continues at coordinate 478,791 of NW_020925332.1, read as the reverse complement.
TGTTTGGTGGGCGTGCAGAGCTGCTGGCACAGGTGTCACAGCACGTGTGTGACTCAACACCTCTCTGCTCCTGACAGTCTTCGACATCCTGAGCACCTACTACGAGACACGGAGCTGGCCAGAGGCCCTGAGGGCTGGAGTCTCTTCTGGAAAAGGCTTCGTGCTACGGGAGGCAGCGGAACAGGTGGAAACAGCCCAAGGAAACTCTTTATTTTGTGGTGAGGAGCTGCACAGGCAGGAGGCACCGGCGTGACTGGGCACAGGGAGCACAGTCGCTTGTCAGAGCAAGGGACCTCTTCAGAGCAACACCTTCTACCTCAGCTGGATAATCCCCATCCCCCTGGGCAGGGAACAAGAGCTGGTGGAGCCTGGGATCAGTGAAAACTGACGTGAATTCAGTTTTGCTTCCTTGCACCTGTTGGTTTGTGACTCCTGCACCTACACTTGCTCTGGGACAGGGAGGAGAGCCTTGATGTGTTTCCTTCATTTTAGTTAAACAGTGAGTAAGGTGAAGTTAGGATTGCAAAGCTTATGGGCGAAGAAAATCCCTCCCCATGGGCCAGGACAGTGCTGGTCCCACAGGAGAATGCAGGATGGGAGGCAAGGGCACCATATCCCCACAACTTAAACCCAGCTGAAGACTTGGTGAGTTGTTGAAGCCTGTAGCTAGTTCTACGCATCTAATCTAAAATAAAACGTTTAGATCCCCATTGTATCCTTACAGTTACTATGTGTGGTACCTTGTCATGTGTGACATGCTCAGGTGTGTCCTGCTGGGAGGTACCTGGGCTGGGCTGTGCCCTGCACAGAGCAGGCACACGTCCCACAGCCCCAGCAGGAAGCATGTTCGTGCAGCTGTGTCCATGTGTTACCTCAGCCATTGCTGCCAAAAGAGACCCAGAGCCTCACGGCCACTGGCAGCGAGACCTGAAGGCCGTCTGAGGTAACTGTGGTTATGTGTTTTTCATTTCTTTTCACAGCAGGAGTGTCTCACACACCCGGGGTTGTGCCCAGGTGGGGCTGTCAGAGGGGGCGCAGCAACAGCTGCTGGGGGGCTGCTGTGGTTTAACCCCAGGCAGGGGTTAACCTCTGCTTATCCCCAGGTTAACCCCCAACAGGGGCCCGGGGTGTTGTGGTGTCAGTGGTGGCTGTGCCCCGAGGGCTCTTGGCAAGCTGGAGGTGGAGGTGACCCCCTTGGGCAAACCAGCCCGAGGGCACTGCAGTGCTGCCCCTCGGGGGGTGCAAAGTGAGACCACCTTCACAGCTCATACCTGGCCAGGGCGAGCTGCACCTGGTGGGAGTGGGGACGGAGGCTGGTCCTTGCCCACGGAGGCCGTGGAAGGGTCACTGCACAGCTCTGACAGTGGCATTTTGGTGTTGGGGCTTTGCTGGTTCCTTCTGGCAGACCCAGAGCTGTGAGTAGCACGGGGCTGGGGGGTCAGTCAGGGGCTGTCTCATGCATCAGCAAACAGAAAGAGAGTTGCTGCTGACACAGGAATTGCAGTGGAAGAGAGGGAGACGTTGCTGCCTCCTCAGCCTGGGACAACCCTTCCTGCCCTCACATGGGAAAGTGGTTGAATATGGGATCGCTGCATTCCCTTGGCCACAAAAGGTGGGCAGAGCCACCTGGGGTCCTTCACATTAGGCCAGGGTGGGGTTTGATGTCCCAGAGCCTGCCTGGGGATCCAGGAGCGGGTGAAAGGCAGGCCAAAAGGGTCCTGTCCTTCCCCACAGGTGACAGAATGTGGCTGAGACAACCCCTTGAGAGAGGACAACACCTGCCCGGGCGCAGGGAGTGAGGGATGAGCCTGGGGCAGGACACACAGGCCCCTGCAGCGCTCCAAGAGCACCCCTGGGCACAGCATCTCCTGGGGAACCCAGCTCCCCGTGGCACCTCTGGCAAAGGACGTGTCCTCCCATGGCCGTCCCGGGGCTGTGGGGCTGCACGTGGCCATGGGGGACAGCCCGAGGTGGGCAGAGGGCACACGGCTGGGCTCCGTCCCCTCCCAGTGCCGCCGTGTGCCCCCCGCCCAGCCCCTCACAGCCACGGGGGTGCCCTGAACTGCTGCAGGAGGCAGAAGATGGCAGCTGAGAGGGCCATGTGCTGGCGGGCGAGGAGCTTGGCCCCCAGCTCCGGGCAGCCCTGCCCGTGGAGCTGCTGGTGGACAGCCTGCACCAGCCCCTGGTAGGTGCCCACCACGTCCCCCAGCGCGGCCCCCAGCTCCCGCTGCCTCTGCCTGCAGCGCCAGCAGTGGGTCACCTGGAAGCAGGTCACTGCCAGGTGAACCAGGCGGTCGAACGTCGCCCTCAGCGCCCGCTGCACCTCCGTGAGGGGCTGCTCCGGGCTCAGCAGCGCCTGGCAGCTGGACAGCAGGTCCCGGGAGGCCCAGCCCAGGGCACCCTTGCTGTCTGCGCCCTGCTCCATGCACTGATCCTGCAGGTGGGTGGCCTGGTTCCCGGAGAGCTTCCCCACCACCTCCTGGAGCTCGGCAGTGTAGGCCAGGAAGTGGGAGAAATCCACGGGGCTCAGCCACGCCTGGTCCTTCAGCTGCCCCAGCGCCTGGACGTGGGGGTCCCGCCCGGCCCCGGCCCCGGCGATGGACACGGGGAACCCGCCCACGGGGGTCCCGGGGAGGCTGCAGCTGCTGGCCGGGGGGGTGGTGAGGGGCCCCAGGAACGGGGGGGGGCTGGTTTCGTGCTCCCCCTTGTCGGGCTGGTGGAAGCAGCCGATGTAGGGCAGGCGGCAGCCGCAGCCGTCGGTGCCGTGTGGGGACAGGGAGCTCTGTGCTGGGGAACACAGAGAGCTCTGCGCTGGGGAACAGCCCCGGGGCCTCGCCGGGACGGGGCAGGAAGGGGTCTGCTCACCCTCCTCCTCGTTAAAGCAGAGGAAGGAGTGTTTCACAGCCATGTGCCCTCCTGCCTCTTTCCCCAACGAGCCCAAGGGAATCGGGCCTGAGGAGTCAAACAGCCCAGGAGATGGAGCCAGGCAGGAGTCCTTCCCCACCTCGGGAGCCTGTTCCCCGGGAAAAGAAGCCTGTGCAGGCTGTGGCTGCTGTTGGGCCACATTCCCTATGTGTCCTCCGGGCTCCCTATCACCATCACCCACCCCCAAGCTGCTCAGCAGCTCCCGCCCAAAGCCTGCTTCAGCTGGGCGTGTCGGCATCTCCCTTCCCACAGCATCGGCCCCTGCACACCCACCGGTTCTCTGAGAGGCCAAAGGCACGAGTGGGACATCCACCCTGTCCTGCGCCAGGCTGAGTGATGCCAGGTCTGTCCTCACCCCAAACGAGAGCCAGGAGAGGCGGGTGAGGACCCCCGAGGCACCACAGTCTGCCAGGAGCTGGGCTGCCTCTGGGAACCCCGCGTGGCCCTCGTGCACCTTCCTCAGGGCCTCCCCATTCACCACCTGCGGGCTCCTCGCCCGGGGCTCGGGTGTGTCACCGCTGCCCCCGGCACAGCAGCTGCTCTCCTGACAGGGAGCCGGGAGCAGCCCCTGGCCCTCGGCCACCTCCTGGGCAGGGGCCACGCCGGGGCCGGGAGCCAGCAGGAGTTGGTCAGCAGGGCAGGTCCCCTCCTGGCCACAGGATGGGGTGGCAGTGCCAGCCTTGTGCGGGGTGACCTCGTCCCCCTCCTCCAGCGCCCCCGGGGCCGGCCCGCCCTCAGCGGGCACACGGCTTCCCTGGCTCAGCGCCCCGGGATCTGCCTCCAGCGGGGAGTTTTCCTGGGCAGCTTGGCTCTGTCCTCCGGGAGGGAGCTCCTCTTCCTCTGCGGGCAGCGAGGGGGGGTGTTCTGGCGGGAGGCCACTGCCCTCCTCCCCGCGCTGGTCACCAGGGCAGCGAACGGCCGAAATGGATGAAGCCACCCCCTCCATCACCGACTTGGTCTCCATGGTGTCAGGCTCCATCTCCATGGGGTCACAGCAGGAGTCTGTGCCAGCAGCGTCCCTCTGGGCCAGGGTGGCCACAGGAAGGTCCATGTCCTTCCCCGTGTCCTCACGGAGCAGAAGGCTGGTCCCCATGGAGGGGAAACTGACCTGGGAGGTGTAAGTGGTTTTCAGGAAAGACCTTCTCTTCCTCAGGCTCTTGGCATACGTCAGCTCCTTCTCCCCCCTGTGCTTCTCCCTCACTGTCTGCCCTGTTGATGGGTCCTCCCCCAAGCTGTAGCACCTCAGTCTCTTGGGGATGCAGGAGGAGTTCTCTGTACCCTCCTGGGATGTCATATCATAGCCTGATGGCAAGAAAAAGAACACAGAAATCAGGAAACAGCTCCAGGCAGCAGAATATCCATATGTCTGTGCAGTGGGCCAAAAAACCTCTCAGCACAGCACTTGGAATCACAAACACAAGTGTCCAGCAGCAACACCTGGCTCCCAAGGGCCAGGGGAAACCATCTCTCATGATCAAGCACCTCCCTGGTGTCAGAGATGTCAAGGAAAAGGCAGAGCCTGTGTCTGTGGGTACAAGCACCAAAGCCCAGGGTTAGTTACGAGGGCTCTGGGCAGTCCCCTCCCAGGTGTGCTGGAGTTGTTTCACCTGATGGCAGATGTGGCTGTAACTCCCCGGTTAAATTTGGTGACAGCAGCAGCAGCTACAAGAGCACTGCCCATGGCTGTAGGGTTATCATCAACTAGGAACACGGTCAGAAATTCCCAGCTGGATATTTAGATGATAAAAACTTCCAGAGATGACTATTTTTTGTCTGAACACAGTAGAGTGATGATGCACTAATGCAAAAGTCAAAACTGTTTAATGGCACAAACCAAATTCTTAAGAGGTTCAGTTAGTACTGGCAAAGTAGAAAAAGGAATCCTCTCCCTTGTGAGGATATACAATGACTGGGGAGTTGCTCAGCCTCAGGAATCCCTGATCCAGCTACATAACACGTCCCTGACCCGAATATGACTTTTGGTCTTGGGAAACAACGTTTTACAGGTTTTGGCTCTCCTCAGCTCAGAGGAAGAGAGCAGAGATTCCAGAACGCCACACTCCTCTGAAAACTGACTTTTCCTGCGACCCAGTGCTTGGATGTGACAACAAATCCCCCTGCAATGTCATCGTACACCCGCTGAGGAGTGGCTTGTGGAGAATGGGCGTTTGAAGGTCCTTCAAAAATCTTGGGGAAAGTTTTCTGGAAGGTGATTCCCCCCGGCAGACCGACGGGAGAACAGGCAGCGCCCCAGCCCAGGTGGGAGGGAGGTGACCCGCACCCCGCGGGTGTGGGGTTACCTGCCAGCGCGCCCGGAGGGCTGAGCCTGTCGGCGGCATCGTAGAACTCCTCCTCGGAGCTGGAGTCGCCGAACCCCGGGGGCGGCTCCAGGACGAGGTGTCCGTGCCCGGCGGGGCGGGCGCTGCCGGCGGGCGATGTGCCGTAGCACAGGCTGTAGTAGCCCGTGGTGTCCATCTCGGACAGCCGCGTCTCCAGCGCGCTCGGCCCCGCGCCCTGCTCGGAGGGGCTGCCCCCGGGACCCTCCGCCGACGGCACCTGCAGGAAGCAGAGATAGTCCCGGGCCCCCGCCCCGACGGGGCTCCCCGCCGCGCACACCGGCACGAAGCTCCTGTCCGAGCTGCTCATCTCCTGCACGGTCGGCGTGTAGAACTGGAACAGCTCCGGCCCGGAGGAGGAACACGCCTCCAAGCCATCCTCCTCCAGCGCGTCCATGGAGTCGCTGGAGCCGCTCGTCTTGAAGCCGCGGCTCTCGGAGTTGGCCGAGTCGGACGCCTCGGACGCGCTGTCCGTGGCATTGTCAGCCCCGTCCCGCGGCTCGGGGCCGCTCCCCCCGGGGCTGCGGGGCTCCCCCGGCCCCTCCTCGCCGCCCCGCTCCGCGGGGTGCTCCCCGCGACGGTCCGAGGAGGATTCCAGCTCCCAGGAGTCCTCAGAGTCGCTGCAGGCTCGAGATTCGTACCCTGGGATTCAAACACAGGCGTCAGCCCGTCCCGTGCGGCGGGCAGGGGGATCAGCCCACAAGGGGAGGTGCGGCCGGACCTCGGGGGTATTTTTACCCCGGAGCAGGATGCCAGGGAGATGCAGGGCAAATTCCGGCTGACCCCTTGCCCCAAGACTCGGTCTGCGACCCCCACGGGCCTGCCCCCATCACAGAATCGCGGAATCACGAAGGTGGGAAAAGCCCTCTAAGATAATCAAGGCCAGCCTTAACCCTATGAGGGGCTACCGCTCCCTCACGATGCTGTTCGCGGAGGGAATAACGCCTCCAGTGCTGGGGGATCCACCCACTTCCTCCCCATCCTTCGGCAAAAAAAAAGGCTGCTTTTGTTAAACCTTCTTCAGCTGAGACACGGTGCAGCTGCTGTTTTTTGTCTCCCCACGTAAATATGGAGGTGTTTGCATCCACAAAGAGCCTGTAGTAGCCGATGATGAGGCAGACGAGATCCTTTGCACTGTTTGATTCCAGCAGCAGAGTCAGCACCTGTTTAATTTGGGGGTTTTTTGGGGGAGTGGGAGAAAAGAGAAAATATTAGAATAAATAAATATTTGTACCACAGTCTGCAGGAACATGCTGCTCAATGGCAAGGCACCCACTCTCACCCATACACCCCTCAGTCTCTTTCTGCAGGAGTCACAAAGAAGAGAAATCTATTTGTTTTTCTTGGCTTTTGTGCCTTTGATGGAGGAGAGCAGGAAGAATCACTTTTTCCTCCAGTAATTTTTTTTTGTTCTTCCTGTGAGCTTCCTCTCCCCAGTCTGCCCTAAGCCCTTTGTGCTGGTCACACCCTGAGCCCAGTGTAAGATTTTTGAGAAGGTGGTCTGAGTGACCCTCTGTCCCACCATGGCAGAGCCACTCACCTTCAGGTCCTGCAGGTAGATCTTGACCGTGCTGACCCTCTCGGACTCCTCGCTGAGCTCCACCCTGCTGATGCTGGGGAACTCGGCCAGGCTGGTGACAATGTTGAGCTTGCTGTTGATGATCTGGCTCACCCCGTGCTTGGCTCCCACCAGCAGTGCCACGTACGACTCCCTGTCCTGCAGCTGTAGGGGCAGAGGTTAAAGAAACCTCTTGTGAAGAGAGGAGAGTTCTTTTTTACTGTGAGGTTTAAGTCTTTCCAGTGTATTTCAAAGAGTTTTTGAAGCCTTTCGAGATTTCTTGAGTACTTTACAACACAAAAAGTACAGACAGGACTCATCTGGAGAGCAAGAGTCACAGCTTTCAATTAGAAATTTTTTGCATAACTATCACGTAGGCTGGTCTGTTATCCACTTCAGTGGGACTGTGCTGAGTTTCCCCAGCAGAGCCCCTCACCAACACTTGCCATGGTCTCTCAGGACAGGGAGGAGCAGCGTGACCAGCAGGGCAGCACACCAAAGCCAATTACACAAATGAACAGCTCGTACCATCATGGTGGCATTGAAGATCTTCCCGCTGTACATCTTCAGGTCTCCCAGGATCTGCAGGTAGCTCAGGCGCACCTGGGTTGCTGTGAGCTGGTGCTTCGTTTGGCAAGAGAGGAAAACACCATTTAGAAACAGGCACTGCAGGCTGGAAGACTTTCATGCAGGGCTGTGTATCTGACCAACATGTTCAGCTCAGCCTGGACAGGCAACAGGGGTGTCCAGGACCATCCCACATGGCCCACTGGGCATCCCAGAGCAAACTGCAGCAGGACACACAACACAGGGGAGTTGGGGAGTGTGGGAACAGGCAAGGGAAAGGCAGGAGAAAAGCCCCAAGCGTTGCACAGGGAGGAGACCCACAGAGGAGGGACACTCCCTCTTTGGCCCCAAGAGACACTGTTGCCATCCTGGGAGGTCCCATGGCTCGGGGGTCACACACCTTCTGCCGAGGGTCCAGCAGCAGCTGGTTCCGCTTCAGGTGGTACCCGATGGCTTTCTTGATGTCCTTCCCCCTCATGTTTCGAAGCAGGGTGGGGGAGATGAAGTTCTCGATTCCCCAGTCCCTCCTGCCAGAGAGAGAGGAAGGGAGCACAGGGGGTCCTGGCCGTGCTGACCCCCAGCACCACAGGACAGGGCAAAGGCACCTCACAGCCTCGTGGGGCTGTAACACACTCTGCTACCTCCCCCAGGTCAGGAGAGGGGCTGGAGAACGTTCACTTTCATGCAGAATGCCTCTTTTCACATGCTTTTACAGGAGCTAATTCATGAGCTTTGTCAGCAGAACAGTCCCAGTCTCCCCTCATCACCCAGAGGACGGAGATTCTGTCCTTGCACTCACTTTGGTGACAAGATTATGACATTTCAGATCCCTGGACCCAAAAACACGAGCCATGTGTGCTGCTGGGGGGTTTATTCAGCCCAAGCACTGCCCACCCAGGAGGTGGGAGCGCTGCAACTGCTCCCTGCACACAGCTGGGCACATCTGGCAGCACAGCGAGTCACCACACCTATGTCTGTTGATTAACAACTGGCTCACCACCAGTTCCTGAAGCGGGGGGTTCTCTGGGGCAGGCACAGTCTGACAGCACAGCACACCTGCTCCTGGGTCATTTCCCCCCAGATTCCATTAATTCACAGGATCTACCACTTTTGCCCAAAGTAGGTAGTTCTGGCACGGTTCTGGTGAACGAAGAGATGTGCTGGCTGTGCAAAGCTGGCGATTATCTCCTCTCCCTCCAGCTACTGCAATCAATGCTGGCAGGAGCAGCCTGGGTCATCATCACTGTGTGAGAGATCTGCAATTTCAAGTCCCTGCTCCAGTGACAGATCAGAACCTCCCTCTGTCTTGGGACATGCCCAGGTGTTCACTGTCTGTACTGATCAAGTAGTTCAGCAGATTAAGGAAAGGGAGACCCATGAGGCAACCCTGCCCTAAAACAACCAGCACAACCGAGAGGCTGCAGCCCCTCTGGGTCACAAACAGCCTCCTGTCCAGAGCCAAACACCAGGCAAACATTGACCTGATGCCACTTTTAGGTGGCCCCTTCTTTTTCCAGGCTTAGTCACAACAGAACACAGAAATGTGCGAACTTACTCGATGTATTTCAAGGACACTTTCTGTGCCTGAGCACACGCATAGATCCTCTCCTGTATGTGCAGAGCAGCCAGACGTAACGCCAGGCTGCACTTCATTTCCACAGCAAACCTTTCCTGGAGCACATCACTGCAGCTCTGCAGCAGAGAGAGCAGAGTTAGCTCAGAAAGAAGTCAGGATGAGGCCGCTGATGCGACACCATGCATCCAAATAAGGGTGTCACCAGCCAACCATACCAGTTGATTCAAGAATTTAGGGCAAATTAAATTGATTTTAAGTGCTCTGCATTCCACATCCATGTAGCTGAGCGAGTCAGGCACACTGTGGTTTAAAGCAAAAACGAGAATGGGGTGGGAAGGGGTTCTGAAGCACGGAACACCCCGGTGTCACCTGCAGGTACAGATATTCAAAGGCCACTGGGTCTTCCTGCAGGAGGTCCAAGGGGTCCTTGGGGATAAAGCACACTCTGAAGAGGCACCGGTAGTCATGAGATTCTCTTCTCTGCACAACCTGCAACAGACACAGGGCATCACACCACAGCCCTCCCTCCCTGACTGCATGGCAAGCAAACCCACAGGAGTCGCTTAAATCCTGCAAGGAGATGGTGCAGTTTGTCCTTAGCAAACACAAAGAGACTTTGCTCGTGCTTGTAATTTTATCTCTGATTCTTCACTGGTTTTTGCTTCTCCCTGCAGTAGCTTGGAAGCCCTTTGACAGCAACACTTCATCAAACACCCACTGATCTCACACGCTTGCAGCGTGACCAGGACAGAGGCTTTGGGTCCATGTGATAACAGCAGGAGAAGAGGCAAACTGCTCTGCTTTGGAGCTCAGTCACAAGGCACAGCAGCCATAAACACACCCCTGAATCATCACTGTAATGTCAAGACTCTGAGTTACACATCAGCACATTTTATTCTGGGCAAATCCTGCCCAGCAGAAATCCCCAGGCACGTGTGCTCAGTGGTCTGGCAGTGTCAGCACCAAGGGACTTGAACTCAGTGTTCCTTGTGGGTCCCTTCCAGCTCAGGATATTCTGTGTGTGATGCCATGAACGCCCCTGCAGCACAGCAGATCATCAACCAACACAGCTGTGACACCTGAGCAGGCAATTCCACACAGGCTGGATGAGCCCAGCACCCCTTTCAGAGCTGCAGAATTACATGAGCTCACGTCACGTTGGCAGGACAACAACTTCTGAGCCAGAATTTAATCAAAGCGGCCCCTGGCTGGGTGAATGCTCTGACTACTCTGGGCACTGTAAATAGTGAGGTGGTGCACAGCTGCCTAAAGGCTGTTCTAAGGCTCAAACACTCCTCTCTGGACGGGCCCGTGAGACAGGTGGCACAGAGGAGGTGAAGCCACGACTGCTCCACACAGTCCAAGCAACGCCAGGCCATGGGTGCTGCTCTGCTCTCCAGCCCGGGCGAGACACTCCCAGCAGTGCCATTGCTCCAGGGATATGGATGAAGGCCACGGCAGAAGGGGATGGCAAGGCTGGGGGCAGCAAGGCTGGGGGCAGCAAGGCTGGGGGCAGCAAGGCTGGGCTCACCCCTGTGGTGACACCCACAGCACTGGGCTCTCCCTGCCCCTCTCTGGCCTCTGTTCCTGGGTCTCAGCCCCCGCTGCAGGGCCGTGGGACACACTCACCTGTGCAATGAGCTCCTCCTCGTGCAGCAGGTGGATCTTGGCCAGGTTGTACTGCTCCTCCAGCACGAGGGCGAAGTGGGCGATGCTGCGGATGGACAGCTTCTCCTGCAGCGTCAGCACGATGTCCTGGCAGGGCACAGGGGGCACACGGGGCTCAGACAGCACGAGGGTGTCACCGTGTGACTCCAGCAACGTGCAAACTCCCAGGTGCCACAGGCATCAAATCCATCTCCTGGAGCTGCCTGTCCTGAGCTGCCTTGCACTCAAAGTTTTACAGTTTTTGGCTGGGTGTTGTTGAGCACTTTTGTCACCCTTGGTCCAAGTGTTTCCCGCTCACTATTCCAGCTTCCTAAAACTCTACAACACTTTGGACACAGATGCCACAACCCTGGAGGTGCACAAGGCCAGGCTGGATGGGGGCTTGGAGCAACCCAGTTTAGTGGATGGTTGGAACTGGATGCTCTTTAAGGTTCCTTCCAACCCAAACCATTCTGGGATTCTATGATTTGTGGAAAAACTACAAGGAACTGGTGAAAAACACTACTTCCCTCCAATAAACAAGAATTTGAGAGCATAATTGTAAAAATCTTACCAAATCTGACTGAAACTGGTGTCTCAGTTTTAATGGAGGATTCTGTCAGAATACTAAGTGTTATGAAAATAACAAGGTTTATTTCTGGCAAACAGAAAACATCACATAAGGCTTGACTGAGCACAAACTGAAACAGAAGTCCTTGGACTCAACCAAGCCTCTTGAGGCAACAAAAAATGTTTGACTCACCTCAGCTTTAAGCCAGAATCTTTCAAGCAGCAGAGGAATTTTTGGAAACACCTAACTGGGGAAGATTTTACCCATTTGGGTGTTTCTGGAGGGCTGCACTGAAAAACTGGAAAAACTTGTTCCAGGTCAGAGCTGAGAAACTCAAGTCAAAGATGAAGAGCTAATCCATCCTTTAGAAATTAAATCCTTGTGGGTGGGCATTCAAACCTCTCTTTACAACTCCCCTCCCCATTCCTAACAACCTCCTTGCTTTATTTCACCACTTGCTTTTTGTCTGCCTCGTAAGCAGATCTTTACTCTACCTGAGAGACCATGATGGTTTTGTGAAGCTTGGATGAACCAGACAACAAACTCCTCCTTTTCGAGGAAAGTTTTTGCTGCACGATAAATAAAAGCTCTTTGCCTTTTCCCCTTGGAATTCTTTCAGCCTGGTAGCCCCAGAACATGTGTCCATCATGTGTCTCTCCCACAGTGAGAGAGGTGCTTCAGGACACCGTGCATCCTCCAGCCACTGGGCATGGGCAAATCGTGTTAATTCCAGCACAGACAGTGGGCAGCTCTAAAGATCAGGCTGGAGAAAGTGGAAGTGCGTAATCCTATGTCTAAGAAAGGGCTGGATTGATGGCTCTGGGGAGCAGCACCGTGTTTGAGGGGAATGATGGCAACTCGTCTGTGAGCAGAAGTCACCCGAGGGAAGATCACTCTCCATTCAGGAGGATCATTCCCTCAGATGCTGCTCTGTCACCTGAAGGGTTTAATCAGCTTTCATGTCTCCATGGGGAAACAGTGTCACCAGAGCAGAAATGAGGCTGGGACATGGAAAACCCAGTGTGCCCAGCACCAGCCAGGGATCCCCTTCCAGCCTCCCAGTGCAATCTGGAGGCTGCAGGACCCCTGCATGCACCTCTGCTGATGGGTTGGACTGGGTGGGACTGGTGGGAACAGCCAGCCAAGCACTGTTACCTTCACAGTGGTGCTCCTCTCGAACCTGAAGGCCTTGGTCTGTCCGTTCTCCAGGTACACCTTGAGGACGTTGGGCATGCACAGGAGGGAGCTCCCCTGCAGGACAAACCCAGCAGCTGGACCCTCGGGCACCAGCTGCCCTGCCTGGCACAGCAAGCCCTGGCATCCAGGAAAACCCTTCTCAGCCTTGGCAACGCTCTTCCATGGCATTGCCTTTATCCCTGATTACCCTTCTGGCACGGAATGAGGGGAAGGAGAGCACAACAAATGGCTTTACCGTAACACTCCAGCCCACGCCACGGCTGCACGGGGCCGGGCGTGACCTCTGGTTCCCGTGGGGCACAGGAGGATCCAGCAGACACTGAAAGTGGACAGTCATCCCCCCTGCTCATTACTGAAAAGCAGTGGTGCCTGACAGAAAAGGCACCTTCCCATCTCCCAGCACCGGGCAGCACAGACCCCACACTGCCCACCCTCCCACCAGTCACAGCCCACACCCTCCACCCTCCCACCAGTCACAGCCTCACCCCGGGCACTGCCCACACCCTCCACCCTCCCACCAGTCACAGCCTCACCCTGG
>NW_020925332.1:458363-465866 GCF_003984885.1 Neopelma chrysocephalum | reverse complement strand
TCCCACCAGTCACAGCCTCACCCTGGGCACTGCCCACACTGCCCACCCTCCCACCAGTCACTGCCCACACCCTCCACCATCCCACCAGTCACAGCTTCACCCTGGACACTGCCCACAGTGACCACCATCCCACCAGCCACAGCCTCACCCTGGACACTGCCCACACCCTCCACCATCCCACCAGCCACAGCCTCACCCCGGGCACTGCCCACACCCTCACCCCGGGCACTGCCCACACCCTCCACCCTCCCACCACCAGTCACAGCTTCACCCTGGGCACTGCCCACACCCTCCACCATCCCAACAGTCACAGCCTCACCCTGGACACTGCCCACACTGCCCACCATCCCACCAGTCACAGCTTCAACCTGGACACTGCCCACACCCTCCACCCTCCCACCAGGAGTCACAACTTCACCCTGGACACTGCCCACAGTGACCACCATCCCACCAGTCACAACTTCACCCCGGGCACTGCCCACACCCTCCACCATCCCACAGACAAGGGAAGGCTGTGTGACTCAGACAAACACACAGGGCCACTTTCATTGAGTATCCATCCCCCTGAGATCTGTGACCCTGAACAGCAGATGATGCCCCCAGTGTGTCCTGAGGTAGGTCCCAAAGCCTGGGACAAGGCAAGGACACCCACAGCAAGAGCACCTCTGTTGGGTTCCTCAGGAAGGGTCTGGGGACTTGGTCTCTATCCTCCTGGGGCTGCCTGGAGCTTCACCCCTCAGCCCTCCACCTCACTCTTTGGTGGAGGTCACCTGCACCTCTCTCCCTGTTCCCAGCATTGTTCCTGTCGTTGTTCAGTGCTGAGGAGTTTTACTTCTCTGCCTTTGGACTCCCTGTTCAGCATGTCTTTCTCACGTCCTTGGACCAGCGTGTTCCTCCAGCCTTAAAGGGTTCATTGACTTGTTGTAACAGTCTCAAGGTTAAGAATGGTGTTTCTAAGACAATCTCTCTTGTGTTTCATTTGCTGTGTCACATGTTACAAATCTCACAGCCTCGGTCCCTCTCAGCAGAGAGCCCACACACCCTGGATGTGCTGCCAGAGCAAAGATAAACCACTTCTGAATATCCTCCCTTATTCTCCCCTACTCATTTTGTGGGGTTCAAGTTTCTACAGTCACCACTGAAAAAAAAAGAGAGAACACTGCTGGTATTGCCAACCCCAAGATCCAACTCCTCTGCGCTGAACAGCATGAACACATCTTTGACAGGCTTTGGGTCCTCCATCAGTTCCAGGCGACTGAGGCCATTTTACACCAGCTGTGCCTTTCCTCTGGGAGCTCCCCTGGCCACAGTTATGGTGTGAGTGGGGCCTTACACAGCCAGCACACAGCCAAACCTACACCTACGCAGAGATTCATACACAAATCATCAGCACTCTCCCAATTATCCAGCCAGAACACCCAGGTAGGGTTTCTCTCCTTTCGTGCAGGCTGCCAGAAGCTACTATGAATTAACCCTAAAAGCTCCAGCAGGTGTACCCATCCTGTCTGGGGTGGGGCTGGCTTACCCCACGTCACAGCTGCTGATAACACACTGCCTGGTGCTGACCCAGGAGCCCTGAGGGACCCATCCCCTGCATACTGCTCAGAGATATGGAAACACATCATCAGCCCAGGGAAAGCTGGGCCAGACGGCATCGAGGCTCATCAACAATTAATGTTCCCAACCCCGAGTCTCAGGTTTCAGCTGCAGAAGGCAGTCGCTGGGATCCTTCCCGTCACCACAAGGATCACTTAGCCGTGCTCCATTAGGATGACAAGAGCAGTATATTTACTGAAACAGGAGGCTGTGCAGTTTTTCAGGGCCATAATACCCATTTTGGCTGCCTCAGTGCATCAGCCCACGGAAGGGAGAGCAGCCCTAAAGCACTCAGGGCTGCTGTGGTGGATAGTACTTTTCCAGAAAGAAGCCATAAACATGCAACAAATTTATTTACTCTTCTTTTGTGCTAATACTTTACTACTCAAAAGAGGGTCCATATCCAAGTGGTGAAAAGGGAAGCCAGTGGGCCCCCAGTGCCCGAATGAACTTCTCCAACCTTTGTGCTCTCAGCAAATGAACGACAAACTACACATTGATTGTGTCCCTCCCCTGCACTTGCAGAGGTATGATGAGATCAGCAGATGCTGACTGAGGCTTGGGGAGCAGGGGGGCACAAAGTGCCCTCCAGAAGTGCCTTCTTTGGGCCGCTCAAGACCTTCCCCCAGATCCCTCGAGACCCACCCTGCAATCACCAAGTGATTGGCAGGGATCTGAGAGCTCCATGGACTATGGCACAGCTCCATGGAAGCTCCAGGAGACACTGGTGTGAACTCCCAGCTGTAAGAAAAGCAGGGACTGCTGGCAACTCCAGGTCTGCCTGTATCCCACAGCCAGTCCTGCCCAACACTTCTCAATCATCTCTGCCTGGGCCCACTTCCAGAGCACATCCTCTCCTTCCCCCTTCCCTGCCTGGTGATCTTGGTGGCCTGTGTCACATCTCCCAGGCACAGGAGGGGTCTGGTACCTGGATTCTGTGTCAGGGAGAGTGGCCACACCACCACATCACACCAGACACTTGTCATCAACACTGTGGGACACGAACACAGCCCTTGGGAGGGCAGGGATGAGCCTGGCAGCAGCACCAGCACACCTGGCAACAGGGTGAAAGAAAGGGAAGAGGAAAAGGGACAAGTGGGTGCTCCATCATCGCTGCAAATAAGCGAGATTCGGTCAGACCTGGACGACTGAACAGCACTAATGAGCAGGGATGTGAGTGGGGCATTTTCACCACTTAATTTTTTCATTCTGAAGGAAAAAAAGAAAACTCAACAGAATTAATGAGTCCCGACTGAGCCCAGTCCACTCCACTGAGTTACACAGAAAGGAAAAGGAAACATTCAGGAGCTGTTCACACTTTGGAGAAGCTACAAGTGTTCTCACTTCTGCTACAGCAGACCCACACAGGCTGACCCATATCGACCCAGTTTGTCTCCCACCAGCACTAGGAACCCCATCATGGGTTTTCTGCACCCTCCAGGAAGCTGTGACCTGGCTCACCTTAAAGAGGGTCAGACACAGAGGCAGCTGAGGATGCTCTGAGGAAACCCCCTGCGGGGGTAAGACAACAAGCCTCCACCCTGTCAGCTCGAGAACACGTGTCACACCTAACAGCAAAGCAAACACCAGCACCAAACCCTCTGATCACAGCGTGACCTGTCCTCGGGAGGGGACACCCCAGCAGGGGACACCCCAGCACACAAACCTGGCACACACGTCAGCGTTCACCTGGCAGCTTTAGGGTCGGCATTTGTCGCGACCGAAACTCAGTGTGGGTTCACCACAGAGGGATCAGCACCTCAAGAGGTGACAGCTGCCTCCTGCAGCCGTGAAGTGATGGTTTAGGGTGGGACGGGACAGAAATGCATGCAGGTATTTTATATTAGTCCAAGCGAGCGGGTCAAACGCAAACTCCCGCAGAGATGCCAGTGCTCCCCTCTGGATGCTCAGGAGCTGTTGGGAGCAGGTGCCTGGATCGTGCCCAGGGCACAGTGAGTCCCAGCCACACAACCCCAGCCCGGGACCCACCCACAGAGAGCTCCCCGTCCCCGGGACCCACCCACAGAGAGCTCCCCATCCCCATCCCCGTCCCCGTCCCGTCCCGTCCCGCGGAGCCCCGACCTGCGAGTGCCCGTTCAGCAGCACCTCCTCCGCAAACCGCACTTTGACCGGGTTTGTTTTCAGCCTCGCTCTCTTCTCCTCCGTGAGGAACGACGACTTGGGTCCACCCTGGAACAACAGCGGCGGTGGGTCAGGGCAGCGGCCCCGGGCAGGAGCAGAGCCCCCGACACGGGCAGGGCACAGGGTCACCCTCGCCCTGGGGCTGCTCCCACTGCGCTGCCCCGAGCCCACAGAGACGTGTCTGGGGAGGCTCCGAGCTCCCAGCCCTGCTCCAGGCCCTTTTGCCCTGTCTGGGCAGCTGCTGAGCCCAAGCCTGGCTGCCCAGCGAGGGGACACATGTGCCACACACACTCCTAATTTCACTGCGTGGCAGCCGGCTGCTGTGCTCAGGCACCTCCACACCTCCTGCCACGAAGCCAGGGCACCCCAGAACGGCTGTGAATCTGCCAAGAGTTGGTCTGCAGTGGGGCTACACCTAAACCAACACCTGTAGAGAGCCTGGCAGTGATGGACAGACCCCTGCCAGCACGGCACAACCATGTGAGCAGCGTGTCCCGGCTCCGCTGGGCTCCCCATGGTGCACTGTCACACTGCAAACCACTCACAGAACTGCCCAAGGTCACAAAGCTTTGTCACACTGCTGTCACACAACTCTGCTCTCACTGTAACAGGGTCCTGCCAAGCTCACAAGGAGCCACATGAGCTGAGGAACCACCAAGCCCCTGTGCACAAATGTGCTGCTCTTGTACAGAGCCAGAATCCCTCAGCATCCTCCTGCCTGGCTTCCAGGCAGAGTCAACCCTACACCTGCCAGAGGTGCTGGTGCCTCCTGGGCTGCCACAGCCCCATGCTGTCCCGAGGACACGAGGATGGGAGTCAGGAGGAGCCCCTGTGCACATTCAGACCTTCCAGAGCACAGCAGGGCACGGAGAGCACAGCACTCTGCACTTGGGGTCACGGCCTCTCACATCCCAGCCCTGCAGAGGGTCTGGGACCTGGCGGTGGGAGGTGTTACCTCTTGGCTCTGAGCTGCCCTCAGAGCAGGGCAAGAGTCACTCCCAAACCCTGCATCAGGCGTGGCTGTGTTTGGAGATGTCCTTAAAGTGACCTGAAAACGAAAAAACTGATATGGGCTTGTGCCCCACTTGCTTCTCAGCAATGCCTGAGGGCCTGTGAAGGGCACTCCAAATCCCATGGAGGGTTTTCCAGATCCTTTTCTCTCTGAAAAGCCATTGCATTTTGCCTCTTTGGGCAGGCATTCAAGTCTTGCATAACCAACTCCAGTTTTTTCCTTGATCTCCAGATCAGGGCTGGCCAGACCAACAGCCCATGCACTAGGCAAGGGAGATGAGATTAATGGAGAGGGAAACCACCCATCAGTGGGTTTGCTTACAGTTTTTCTGGTTACTTTGGCTTTGTGCATGATTGAATGCCTACACCTGGGAAGCTTTGGGCAGGAAAAATATTTGAGGTTTTCTCTTTCATGTGTCTTTCCTGAAGAGCCAAGAAACCTCAAGCCTGAGAGCTCCAGTAACTTCTGAAGGCAACATCACTCTTGTTTTAAGAATAAACCAAAATAAAAACAAAAAACCCCTCCAAACAAATGAAAAACGCTCCAGAAATGTTTTCAGGTGCTGGGGAGGGGAGAAAGGAGATGGTCTGGATGGAATCTCACTCGGGCCACTTTCATACCTCACAGGAAGCCCACAAACCAAATTTTGTCTTTTCTTTGCGACTCAGCCTTTACACACAGTGAATTCCACGTGGATAACAACACATCCTGCCAGCATCAAGTGCCTTCTGGGGAATTCTCTGCTACAGAGCTCAGCAATCAGCACTAAAACTTCAGGGTGCAACTTTGCCTGTGTTCCCAAAGCACAGCCCGCACCCGGGTCCCAGCCCGTCACCACACAGAGCCTGGGGAACAAGGGATGAGCTTTTCCAGCAGAAGGAAAAGTTTCCTTCCAATCAGAAGGAAAAGCTCACGAGCTTCCAAGGAGCACCCAGGGTGGATGCTGAGCCTGCTGCCACAGCACCTCCCGTTGTGCCCAGGGTTCCCACATCCCAGCGCTGGCACACGAGAGTGCTCCGGGCACCCCTCAGTGCTGGCCACCCCTCCCCAGCAGGACCTGCCTCCCAGTGGGGGATCAGGAGGCCCTCAGGGGGGTATCCCAGCTGCCCCACGGCCGTGGCAATGCCCGGGGGGTGCTGAGAGAGCCGAGGAAAGGCCACTTACGGACGTGCAGCGCAGGACCGTCAGCAGCAGCTCGTCGCCGGCGTCCCTGCAACAGACACGTGGTCAGCAGGGGTGTCCCCTGCCCCTCTGCCCCGGCCGGGCATGGGGTGACACTGCAGCACCCCACCTGATGATGCTGGCAGCTCGTTCCACAGACAGGTCCTCCACCCCCCGGGAGTTGATGCGCAGGATCTGGTCACCCGGCTGCAGCTTCCGCTCGGCGGTGCTGCCTGCAGGGAATGGCACAGCGTCACTCAGGCCTCCAGTCACCAGGGAATCACGCCATCGTTTGGGCTGGAAAACTCCTCCGAGACCGTGGAGTCCAGCAGTTAACTCAGCACGGCCAGGTCCACCAGTGACAATGTCCCCAAGTCTGCACTAAGGATGTCCAGAGATGCTCCTCTTCCCTCCCAGCACCTGCTTCCCTCAGCAACTGCCTCTGGATGGCAAAATGAAAGGGGTTGGAGGACACTGGGCACTGATGCCAGCCTGCGTGCCCCTGCTTGTGCCTGTGCCTCCCACCCAGACTCCCCTCTGCCCCCTGGAAAACCACTCCTGCGTGTGCCTGTGCCCTTGCCACTGCCCACCACACAGTCCAACCAAACACAGGCCTGGCAGCCGTGGGCTCCCACAGCGAGGGAAGGGTTCTTTGTGCCTCAGTTTTAGTAAAATGTTTATTCTTTCTGATTAGGAGAGAAGAAAAGCACAACAGGAAAAAAAACTCCTTCCCCACTTCTTACACCCCAAGACTCTGAGATAATTTTGCCATGTTTCACACGGGAAGAGAAGCAGGAGGTGACAGAGGGACATCCCCCAGCCCACACAGGTGGCCAGCAGAAGAGCCCCAGCCACACCCCAGGCAGTGGGCACAGTCTCTCTCTGGCTGCCACACTCACAACAACAGGTAAAAACCAGGTGGGTTTTGTGCACCCATTAAAAAAAATGAAAGGTAAATAAGAAACAGATTCAAAGTTTTTGACTCAAAACCCTCGGGCCACCTTAAAAGCACCTCTCCCTTCTATAGCTGGAGGAGTGGATCTGCACGACCTCAGCACTGTCTGGACCCAGCAGGGACACTCTCCGTGTCACAGGGCTGGAAGCCGAGGGTCTGTTCAGCAACAGGTCACTGGGGCCACAGCAGAATAAGATGAAATTCTCTAAGATTAGATGAAATTCCCCCTGTGCATCTCATAGAAAACAGCAGGAAGAAGGTTGCTCCCTGCACCACGGAGGTCAGGGCGAGCAAGGGACCCGTGGGGACTCTTGCTGTGGGTCAGAGCCGGGAGATGCCTGAGCACTGTGCGTGCCACGGGCACCCAGGCTGCTGCCTGCACTGCCCAGGGGTCACACACCGAACGGGTGCCTCAGAAACCACACACATCTGGCAGGAGTTCATCGCCAGAGCCCCCGGGGGGAGCTCTCAGAGCCGCGCCCGCGGGCGGAGCCCGGCGCTCACCCTCCTCCCGGAGCTCACCCTCCTCCTGGAGCTCACCCTCCTCCCGGGGCTCACCCTCCTCCCGGGGCTCACCCTCCTCTGGAGCTCACCCTCCTCCTGGAGCTCACCCTCCTCCTGGCTCACCCTCCTCTGG
>NW_020925332.1:433351-458263 GCF_003984885.1 Neopelma chrysocephalum | reverse complement strand
TCACCCTCCTCCCGGTTCTCACCCTCCTCCCGGAGCTCACCCTCCTCTGGAGCTCACCCTCCTCCCGGAGCTCACCCTCCTCCTGGGGCTCACCCTCCTCCCGGAGCTCACCCTCCTCCTGGGGCTCACCCTGCTCCCGGTTCTCACCCTCCTCCCGGCGCTCACCCGCAGTGACAGAGGCGATGGTCAGGGGCAGGCTGGGGCAGATCTCAAAGCCGTAGTGCTGCAGGACCAGGTCCTTGTACACGGTGACGGTGAGCTTGGCCTGGCTGGCGGGGGGCACGGCGCTGTCCCCGGCGCTGTCCATCGCCGACACGCTGCCCCTGCGGGATCAGAACCCACACCCGCACAAGATACAGCCAGAGACACCCTGTCCGAGGGGTCCGGACACACACACACATCCCTGCTCTCCGTGGGACACGGCGCTGCACAGCAAGGACAGCACTCCCGGGGTCCTCAGCTCCTTCTCCCACAGCCAGCAGCGACTCCCCAGGGTCTGGAGAGAGCTGAGGACACCCGAGGGACTGCAACCACAACTGCTCGGTCATCCCAGCCCAGGGTCACACGGAGAGAGAGCTCCACTGCCTCCACCCACAGGTAACAGCAGCACCTTCTCCCAGCGAGGCAGCGAGAGGATGTCCAGCCCTCAGCCTCTGCTGGGATCAGCTCAATGCTGATTCCCAGACCTCAGGGAAGGAAAGCAGCCATGGCCCAGGATCCCTGGTCAATGCAATCCAGTCTTGCCCAAAAACGTGGGCCCTTGGTAAGAGGCAAAGACAAGCAGGACCCCCCCCTCCAAGAGCAGCACGTTTTGCATGGAGCAACCTGTGTTTCTCCCTCACAAAACCACGATGGAGGAAAGCAGGGACATCTGTCCCTGGAAACCAATGGATGGCTCAAAACCACTGTTGTTTTCCTTTTTCTAGGGAACTACTGCACGCATATTTCCCAAGAACAACAGGAGCAATGAGTGTGATCTGCAGCCTGTGCCAGCCCCTGCTCATGGGGAACAGCCCTGGGCTGTCCCTGATGGAAGGTGATCACAGAGATTCCTTTCACAAAGCCCACACTTACCTGGGTGCACTGTCCCGAGAGCGATGAAGCCATTTTGCCACCATTTGCTCTATTCTACATGCTTTTCGTGTCTGGATTAGGTTAGTCTCCAAATCTTCCATTTACCTGAAAGTGACAGAAATCACAGGAAAACAGAAAGACAAAAGACTGAGGGAATCTTCTGGACACCAGTTCAGAGTTGCCAACACCAATTCACGACTCTTTTGTAATAAAAAGCCTTGGGAAGACCATGAGCTGTGACAGGGGATAACCTGCCGTGACAGTCACTGTGACCCCCTGCCCACCCAGCCTCCCCTGCCTGGTGCTTTTGGATGTCTGTGAGTCCTGAGTAACCCACTGTGAGTTACCCTCCCGTGGCAGACAGTGACCCAGCAACCTCTGCGTTCCTTTTCCACGGATTTCGTGGATCCAGGATCTTCTCTGGGAGATGCAAAGGCTAGGTGGGCTTTCAGCCCCCAAACTGAGCCTGCCAGACCACGAGCCTGCTGTTGGATCAGAAAACTGGTTTGACATTTGCAAATGCAAACTGCACACTCCAACACCATTCCAGGGCACAGGAAGCCTCTGCAGCCACGTGCCACTGCTGAGCTCAGACCCTGGGAAAAACTGTGGGCTGAGGGTGAACCGAACACAAAATGAAACAGAATATGCCTGCACCCGCCAGAAGTCGTGAAGATTATCAGCTCTTTGTGTTTCTCTGTTATACCCACCTTTCACACTGTGTCTCCTGGTCAGCCTTGAGAGATCTGCACGTCCCGAGCTCCTCCCTCGTGTCTTCTCCTGGCACTGGAAGTCCTGCACCTCGGGGACATGCTCAGTCACACTGGCACAGCGGGCTGCTGGTCCATGGCAGAGCCTCTGCTGTAGCAGAAATATCAGTAAGTTAATTTCTGAACAGCAAAGATAGCTGGAAGCTCAGAGAAACGAGGAAAAAACATTTTGTCTCGACAGAAACTGGACTCTCCCAGGGCACGGTGCTCCCCCAGGTCACGTTTTCTAACAAGGAAGGGAGGGCAGGACCCACGTTTGCCAACTTTTCTCTCCCTCCCAAGGAGCCACTCGCGCCCGTTTTGCTCCCTGCCTGTGCAGCCACGGGCAGAAAACACGGAGGAAATTCAGCCCTTCAGCAGCTCTTGCACTGGGCACTCTCTGGGCTTTCTTTCTTACATTACACAATTCAAACTGCTCCTTCAGCCACACTGCTCCTGTATCTGCCCCTGAGAAGCATCTCCAAATCCAGAACAGCGACCCTTGTGATCCAGCTGTGTTTTCAGGGGAAGTCAGAGCTTGTAGGGTGGGAAATCCGACCCCTTTCCAGAGGGTGGCTGGGAAGCGACCACAGAAGGAGCAGAAGCACAGCAGTTCTGCAGCCTGGAACACACACAGGGGATGTGTCCTGAGCAGACACAGTCCCTGCTCGGTGTGTCCCCTCTGAGCTGTGGGGTGTCATCATCCATAACACCCGTGCAGCAGCAGCACTGCTGGCTTGGACCTCACCTCTCTCCTCAGCAGCACAAGGTGGATTTCCCACTCCCCTCAGACACTTGATGTTCCCTCTGAGCCACGGGGAAGGTCGTGCCTGCAGCAGCTCCTTCCTCCCAGAGCTCCCTGCCTGGATGCCTGGAAGCTCCAGCTGCTGATGTGCTGATTGAGAAAACAATCCTCCTCTGCCACCTCCTCACCACCTCCATGGACAGCTCCACCTCTAACCCCTTCCCCCTCCCTCTGCTGCCCTGCAGGAAGGACAGACTTCTCTGTCTGGGCTTCACAAAACACAGTTTCCAGAGAAAGCCTCTTAACCTGCAGGACAAGGAGGAAAAGCCTAAAAGACAAATGGAATATTGAGGAAAAAAACCCCACGCTGTGCTTTCAGTAAACGGGAATGTTTGAGCCAAACAACAGGTGCCTTAGGAGAGGCAGTTTGAGCAGGAACTATTTCCACAAAACAGTGCACAGGACCAGGAGCAGCTTTGTTTCCCGTGCTGTTCTGACACCACAGCTGGCACCTCTCCCCGTTCCAGGATGTCCCACGGCAGCTCCAGCCCAGGTCCCGCTCCCAGCTGCCCTGGTGCAGCTATTTCTGAGCCCTTGAGCACATCACTAAGCAGCTTGGGCTGGGATCCCGATGCACAGATCCTTCAGGTCTGCCAGAGGGAGCTGTGACTCGACAGGGGTTTATTCTCACAACCAACCGACCCTTTCAGAGAGCTTGTCTCGGAGGGAACCCGGGCTGGTGGTTCTGGCTTTTCAGGAGCAGCACAGACCCGAAGGCCAGGGCCCACCTCGGGGTGTGCAGGCACAGGGCAGCACAACCAGCAGGTGTGTCGGGACATGCACAGCACAGACCTGGCCAGCAGGGAAAAAAACAAACCCCCTTGCAAGGAGAACACTTCCAATTTTCACGGAAAAGTCTTAATTCATCGAACCGAACTTTTCGGAGGGGCAAAGTTTTGCCGGTACTTTCGACGCCACATCTTTGGTTTAAAGCGTTGGCTGCCACCAGAACGTGGCAGCAGGAGCAGCAGTGGGGACCAGCAGGTTTCCTGACACAGAACTGTGTGATCAGAAGTGGGCATAAGCTGCTGTAAAACTGTGGACACTGTCCACCTGTAAGTGAGGTCACCCTCACTCCTCTGGGCTCCTGGAAGCTCCTGTCCAAGTGCCATGGAAGGAGCAGCCAGGCATCGAGAGCAGCCCTGGGAGAAGGACTCGGGGGTGCTGGACATGGCCCAGCCCAGAAACCCCCCGTGCCCTGGGCTGATCCCACAGGGATCGTGGGCAGCAGGGCAAGGGGGATTCTGCCCCTCTGCCCCCTCAGGGGAGACCCCCCTGCAGAGCTGCTCCAGCCCTGGGCAACAGCAGAAGGACAGGGAGCTGTGGGAGCAGGTCCAGAGGAGGGTCACAAAGACAACCACAGGGCTGGAGCAGCTCTGCTACAAGGGAAGGCTGAGAGGGTTGGGGTTGTTGAGCCTGGAGAAGAGAACCTTAGGGAGACCTTAGAGCCCCTTCCAGTGCCTCAAGGGGCTCATAAGAAAGATGGAGAGAGATTTTTTTAGCATGGCCTGTAGTGACAGAACAAGGGATGATGGCTTTAAACTAAAAGAAGGCAGATTCAGACAAGATGCAAGCAAAAAACATTTCACAGTGAGGGTGGGGAGGCCCTGGCACAGGCTGCCCAGAGAAGCTGTGGCTGCCCCATCCCTGGAAGTGCTCAAGGTCAGGCTGGATGGGGCCTGGAGCAATCTGGGCTAGTGGAAGGTGTCCCTGCCCATGGCAGGGGGTGGATTAGTTGACCTTTAAAGGTCCTTTCCAACCCCAACTGTGCTGTGGTTCTATGATTGCGTCTCCTGTGTACCTGGTGACGCACCCTCACACTGCACAGCTGAGAGGTGCAGCAGGGCTGGCCCCTGCCCAGGACACCCCAGCTGTGCTTGTCCCTGGAGCCACCTGCCAGGCAGGTGCAGGTCCAGGAGAACAGCAGGTTCTCACCCAGCCAGAGGGGATCAGTCACAGCCAGCTCAGGGCAGGGAGCTGAGGGTGCCAGGGGTGGTTCTGCTCCTCCAGCTGCTGCTCCTGCCAGGACACCACCACAGCCTGAGCACGTCCCTGGCAGGCAGAAGAAAACCAAGCTTGTGGCTCTGAGCTGCACCAGAAGACACTTCTGGCACAACCAGGCACCTCTGCAGCAAAGATTTTGAAGGTCAGCCAGCTCGGACAAGGCACGAGGATGGAACAGGAACCCACCCATTTCCCACACAGCACCTCTAAGGATGTTCTTGGAGACACAGCTGAGCCAAGAACCAGGGTTAAAGCTCCTGTGGCACCCTGCACTCCCACCACGCTGGCTGTGCACACACAGATAACACACACAGTCCTTGCAAAAACAAAAATTGAGAAAAGAAAAGTGCAAAAAGCCACTGTGGCCGTCCCGTCCCGTCAGCCTGAGGTGTTTGGCTGGTTTTTGAGGAGAGGAGCTGCTCTCACGTGGCTGCCACACACACACTGCTGCTGTAGGAGGGTCCCAGCCCAGCTGGGGCTCATCCTGCTGCCCACGGAGGGTCCTGAGCAGGGCCCTCCCCACGGGCACCCCTGTGTGTCACAGTCCCCTACCCCTCACAGCCACGCAGGGAGCAGCCCCACGGCACCGGGTGACACCGTGTGACACTGCCAGACGTCACTAATGGGATTGGGATCTGTGCAGCCCAGTTTATCCCCCGGGCTCTCGTGTCAGCGGCCGTCTGGTCACCCCCGGGGCCCCAGGAGGAGCCACTTCAGCACCAACGGGTGTGTGAGCAGCTCCTCCGACCTCCCCTGGCTCAGAAGGAGAACCTGTGCTGTGCCAGGAGCCTGTGATGTTCAGCACTTCTACGTAATACCAGGCAAAGAGCATCCACCAGTGCCACACCTCAGAAAAAAACAAACACACAAACAAACAAACAATAACCCAAAAAAAACCCCAAACAAACAAAAAACAAACAAACAAAAAACAAACAAACAAAAACAAACAAAAACAAACAAACAAAACAAAACAAAACCAAAAAAAAGCACAGTTGCCTTTTAACACCATGGGAAACCCAGGTTTTTACCTACAGACAGATACCGTCAGGAAAAACAAAAAAAAATGAAAGAAAAGAAAACAAACAAGAAAACAAAACCCAAAACAAACCCAAACAAACAAAAATATGCCCACTAACCAGAATACTTTCCAGCTGCTCTAAGTCAAAAACAACCTGCAGGAGAATTCAGCACTTGTCAACCCAGGGAAGGCAGGAGAGATTCTGTTCTGTACCTGCACATCCCCGTCTTCCTCTCTCAGCTGGCAGTGGCAAGGTTTTACACAGACACAGTCTGGCTCCAAAAGAGCAGAACTAGTTTTAAAAATACGAAATTCTGGGCAGAGCATGCAAAGAATTCAGGCGCCAAATAAAAATGGTTTCAGCAAAGGCCATACATCCTTGACGGGCTCGGGGGCACGAGGGGAGAGGCAAGAATAGCTCTGTGCATGGTGCATTACACACAAACCAAAGGAAATGATAAACAGAACGTTCAAGGTGGAAAGGAGGAAAATCAATACTTCCCTCCTGAATAGCTTTCACTCCTAAAAATAGACCCCTGTGGAAGTGCACGAAGACTTTCCTCCCTTCAGCTCCGTCTCCCAGGACAAGAACTGCCAGCAGAGAAGGAATGTTTCCCTCTGCTCTCCTGACTTGCAACTCCTTTTCAGGGTGAAGAAAAGAGCTGCCTGCGAGCCCGTGGCTGGATCCTCCTCCCCAGCCCCTGTTGGCACAACACCAGGGAACCAAGCAGCTCGCCCCCTAAGAAACACTTGCCTGCCACTGGCAAATTGCACAGCAGGGCAAAAAAAAAAAAGAAAAAAAAGATTCTGTGCAGACCTTCACACATTGTCCCTGACCTCTGTGTCCTGGTGCAGGTCTGGAACCAACCAACGTGCCCGTGGAGTTCAGCACTCTGGAGTGTTGCCAGTGCCTTCCTGGGACTGTTTGCACAGCAGAAAACTCAAGACCAGGGCTGGCACCACAACAGGTTCCTCCACACCTGTCTGTACAGGTGATCTCTATGTGTGTCTTGGATTTTACTCAGCACAAGGGCTGGGGAACAGCTTTGGCTTGGCCTTTCGGCAAATGCCAAGAAAGGAAGAACAGAACAAAAAGGAAAACATATGCACTGAAAAAATACTGGTTCAAGAATGTCGTGCCACATACAGAGACATTTCACAAGAGCCCCAGAGGTTCTCTCCAGCTTTAAAAACATCTGCTTTCCACAAGGACAGAGCCCGGAGCACTGAGCAGCATCAAGGCACTGTTTGCCAGCACATTGCTCAGCAAAAATTCAGAGGGCAATCTACTAAAGCTTAGAGGAGTGAAACTCAGGATCAGTAAAAGGCAGGATGGCACCACATGTGGAAAGGTGCCATTTGCCTGCTCCCCATGGCTGAACCAGGGAGGCAGAGAGGCCACAGGGCTGGGCACAGTTTGCTTTGCTGTGTCCTGCCATCACTCACACGTGTCTTTGCCTTGGCCTTCCCACCCTGCCTGGCCCCAGAGGCTTCTCATCAGTCTTGCCAGAGCTGCACGGACCAATTCACAGACAGGGGAATGGGATAAGGGTGGGGTGCCTCTCTAGGCAATGTCAGCTGGAGCTTATGCAGGGAAAATCGAATGCTGCCAGCAGACATCCAGAATTCTTTTCTTTTCCAGCTTGGATTTTTCTCAGGTTGTACAACAGCTCTCTGAACATCTGCCTCTCTGCCTTGCTATAGAGAACCCTGTACGGGAGTGGGAACAGCACCACTAAAAGGGCTAAAGTGAAGGAAATGGTTCACTGGGAGCTTCCTATCCAGCATTACTGTCATTTCCACCTCTAATTCTGCAGATTCTCCTGGGCCAGCAAGCCTGCTCTTCTGGGACAAGACCTCCATGACTAATGGGGTTCCTAACGTTTCCCATCTTACAGCCTCTTTAGACACCCAGCCTTACCTCACACATCCCACCAGCAAGTTAAGTCTCACCCAAACCTGGCTGGAAGCAAATACTTCGTTTTTTTCCCACAGCTGTGGCAAACTCCCCTGCAACAGGGAGCAACAGACAGGCTGTGAGAGTGCCAGAAAAACGCCCGGGAGGTGGAGATGAGCGAGCACACCCGGAGCAGGTCACCCGGGCGGGAGGAGGAAGGTGCGTTCGCAGCGGCTGGGGAGCCACGCGAGCACACACGGACGGGGCAAACCCGGGCGCTTTGGGGAGCGGCGCAGATCCCCACCGCCCGCGAGGTGAGGTGCTGCCCTGCCCTGCCCGCTGTCCTTCGGAGCTGCCCCGCGGGGACGGAGGTGCTCACGGTGACACCCGCACGTCAAAGCGACTCTGCCTCCCGCCCGCTCCAGCTCGGACCGAGCCTCTCACACGATATTTTCGCCATTAAGGCTAAGAAGCCAAAATCACTGGCTGTGAATCCCACAGCTGAGCGCTCTGGGGGGGTTTTGCTCGCTTGTTTTGTTGTCGAGGGGGGGAAGCGGCGTGCAGGCGCGCGGCTCCCCCGCACCGAAAAGGAAAGTCGCCCGCGCGTTCGGGGCAAAATCGGGCAGAAACCGCTGAACCATCGCCCCAAGGCGGAGAGAGGCGCACGGACCCCGCGCCAGAGATATCCCGTGGGAGCGGGACGGGCGGCGGCAGCTCCCGCAGCCCGGACCGACGGCGCGGACCGGGCCGGCCCCGCTCCGCGCACCGGCGGCACCGGCGGGACCCGACCCCCTGGGAAAGCCCCGCGACCACCCCGCTCCTCGGAGGGCGGGGGGACCCCGCGCTGACCCCCCAGCGATCCCGTTACCTGCTGCCGGGAGCGGAGCGCGGCCGCCACCGGGGCAGCGCCGGCATCTCATCGGCAACGGCCCCGGGACCCCGCCCCGGGACCCGCCCCCGAACCCCGCCCCCGGGACCCCGCACCCCGGGCGGTCCCGCCCCTGGAGACCCGCACCCGCACCTGCCCGGATCGTCCGGATGGTCCGGCTGGGCCGGCACCGGGGGTCGGTCCGGGCGCTGCCCCACGGACACACACGACCCCGCCGGACAGACAGACTCCCCCTCGAGACAGCGCTGGGAGTGGGGCTGGAGGAGGGGCAGGACAGACGGCCCTGACTCAGCGCCGGGCGCTGCCGGACGAGCATCCCGACAGGAATGCTGACCCTGTGCCCCGGCCCTTCTGCTGCCTCCCCCCTCGGTCTCCCCACGTTTGTTCTCACCAAACCCCATCGATGCCCACATTTCCCCGCATTCGGTTCCTCCCCCAGGCCTCCTGCAACAACCCTTGTGCAATCCCGAAATGCTCTTTCCCTGCGCCCCGCGGTGTGTCCCGCGTCGATGGTCCCAAGGGTGAGCAGGTGTTGGCCCCTTTTCGACAGGTTTCACACCTGGATTGCGGGGTGAGTCTCTCCTGGGACAGCCCTGGAAGGGACATAACTTCCTCTGAGTCCCTAGTTTGTGCTCCCAGCCGCCTCTGTTCCCCTGGGCTCGCCCGGGGCCGGGGCAGGATGGTGGGAGCGGGCAGGGCAGGTGTTGTTTGGGTTTCCCATTCTGTGTCCCCCCGGGGGTGCAGAGCCGCGTCCACCACGAAACACAGCGCAGAGGGCTCGGTGGTGCCAAGGACACCGACGGCAGGATCCTGCCCGGCACTGGGGACGCGGGAACCCGCATCCTCCTCCCCCTCCTTCCCCGGCCCCTGCCCTTGCTGTGAAGGTGCCCTGCCCGGTGTCTGACCCGCTCCTCGGCCGCCGCAGCGCTGCTTTTAGCGCAGGGCTGGGCAGGACACACGGACTCGCCCACGGAAAGGCATCGATCCGCTCTGGTTTGTGCCTCCCCGGCTTCACCCCTCCAGTCCCTCGCAGCATTTCTGCACTGCGGGTTCTCCACTGCCTGGGCTGCTCTCTGTGACCCTTTTCCAGGACTGTTCCTCTCCCCAGAACAGCTCACCCACAGAAAACAGGGTTATTTTTCTTCCCCTCTGATGTAGGAGCCACGCTTGCCTGGCACTGTTCAGTCCTACCCTGTGGTCACTGAAACCGACAAAATAATGAGCTTGGGGCCTGACGTCTGAAATTAATACATCATTAAACAGTGGCCAGAAAAAGGCTTTGCATCAGTTGCTGACTCACGCATCTTCCCTGGGCAACTTGCGTCGTCGCATCTCCCTTCCCCCGTTGCCCCTGGGTGACGTTTTCAAAGCAATCCACACAGGAAGCAGAAGCTTAATTAAAAAAGAAATATAGCTCCAGCTCTCCTTCCTGGGGATGAAGAGTGGTAGCCACTAACAAGACACATCAGAGCTCCACACTGGCCTGCCAAACATGTGAGATTTGGACCCACGTGAGGGGGAACCAAGCAAGTAGTTTTTGTTATCTTTGATTATTCTCAGTCCCAGAAGCCTGGGAAACAATTCTCCAGGAAGCTACGGGACATTTTGTCTCTGAACAGCATTTGTCATTGCTCACGTTTGGATCATGTCACAGACGACTTGTGAAAGCCTCCTGTCCCGGGAAACATTTTGGAGCTACTTGTGGCTGTTAGTACACCAAGCCGTGACTGTGGAGGATGAAACCTCTGGGAGCTTGTCCCAGTCGTGAGCTGACCCTGTGAACCCACCCACCTCCATGTCCTGTGATCCAGATAATGGCTCTGGGATGGTCAGGATTAAGGACCCAGAAAATCTTTGAAGAGATACGGTTAAGATCTCATGCAGGATGAAACCCCTTCACATTTCACAGCAGAAAAACTAAACTTAGAGGATCAGTCAGCCCCTCTCTGAGCCTACAGCTGCCAGGGCTGGGCAGACACAGCCCCGGGCACCAGAGCCCAGCAGGGAGTGACTCAGGGCCTGTGCTGTGCCCGGGCACTGCCAGGGAGGCACCAGCCAGCCAGGAACCCCCTCCTGGTGCTGTGTGAGGGTCCCCGACCTCGGCACAGCCCGCCCGGCTCCGGGGCACTGCGGGAGGACAGGCTGGAGCTCCTGGGGCAGGCTCTGGGACAGCCCCTG
Source organism: Neopelma chrysocephalum (assembly GCF_003984885.1). Lineage (NCBI taxonomy): Eukaryota > Metazoa > Chordata > Aves > Passeriformes > Pipridae > Neopelma > Neopelma chrysocephalum. The sequence continues at coordinate 447,649 of NW_020925332.1, read as the reverse complement.
TGCACATCAGTGGGGGATCAGCACTGACCCCAGCGAGGGGGGGAGGAGGCCAGCGTGGCATGTGCCACCAAGGCTCCAGCAATCCCTACCTGGCCTCTCCCCAGCGCCTCTGCCAGGCTTTCCCAGGGCCTCCGGAACGCCTTGGCCGTGCATCCGTGAGAAACATCCTGATGCACTTCCAGGAGTGGACGTTCCTGGCGCTCCTCCAGACCTCACCGGTGGATGCAGAGGGGGCCAGGCCAGGCTGGTGCTGCCTCTGCCAGGGGGAGGCAATTCTGTCTGCTCAGCTGGGGGATGAGCAACCCCCACCATGCGGGAGCAGCCCTGGAGAAACGCCACAGGGCAGCGTGTGAAGGGCCACCCCACAGAAGGTTTTTACCGAGGAGGATCAATCCACTGTGGTGAGTTCCTTTCCCTTAGAAACATGCCTGAGGTCTCAGAAAGGGTGATTAGGGCAGCTGTGATTTCTGAGTGCTATTTCCTGCCTGCCCTCTGCACCAGCTCTGTCCTACCCCGGTGCCAGACCTCCGTGGAGTGGGAGAACCTGTGGGGACAGGAGTCTGAGTGTCCACCAGCATGTCCTGGCTCAGGTGCCAGGGCAGCCCTGCCCACCAGCCCCTGCTCTGCACTCCCACCCCCAGCCCTGCCTCTGGCACCTGCAGGCTCCGTCCCGGCCACGGTGGAGCTCCTTTGCACCCAAATCCTGCAGTTTTCCAGAAAGATTCCACCCACCCACAGCAATAGCAAGGAGCAGACAGAACCAAAGTTTCACGTCGGTTTTGCCCTCGGGGTGAGGAGGCAGCCAGGCCGTGCCTGCCCTTGGTCCCTGAAATGCACCTTGGACCTGAACTGGCCAGTATGTGGAGGTTGGTATGGACACCAAAGCAAGTCTTTATTCTCTGTCACTTGCCGACCTTCTCTCAGGCAGAAAAAGCTGAAACTGCTTTTGAACAATGACAGGGAGCTGCCAAAGGCATCACACCCAGAAGATGCACCCACACCACCCCCCCCCCCGTACTGGGGAACTCAGCCCATTCACCTGGGTGACCTGAGGCCTGTCAGGGGGGATGTGACCCCACGGCCAAACCAGCTGTGGGTTGATATTCCAGCAGCAGTGATCTCACACAGGGCTGTTTGGCTGCCTCCTCCCCCAGCACCGGCCACAGCATTCCTGTACCCTGGCAATCCCCTTTCCCATCCCTAGACCCTTCCCCCAGTCTTTGTACTCCCTTTGTCCATCCCTCCCAAGGGAACAACAGACTTAGAACTACTTTTCCCCCATTGCTTTGTGCTTGGTGTTTTTTTGTCTGTGTCCAGTTTGGTGTTTCTGACACTTTCACACTGGTATTACCTGGGCATTACACACTACAGCTGACAAAGAGGAACTCCTGGCCTCGCCCCAGGAGGTCCCACTGCTTCTCTCCAGCTACCCGTGGAGTTTGGCCTCTCCTCACACCACTGTTCCATAACCACTTGGCAGATCCAGGTGTCCCTTTAGGCAACCTCTGCACTTTTTCTCAGCTTTTCGTGCTGTTACCTGCCACACACAGGTGTTTCCCACACAGTGTCGTGCCAAGTTCTGCTGAGACACCTCGAGGAAGGGCCTGGCCAGCGGCTCATGATCTGCCTGTAGCTCCAGGGAACAGAAAGCAAAACGCTCCTGTAATTATGGCACTGAACGGAACTAAAGAATTGCTATGAACTGTCCAGGCTTTGCACTTTGGAGGTTTGAGGGAATTCTGGAAAACCGACACAAACGTTCCAAGGACAGCTCAGGGCATCGTCAAAACCCCAAGTCAAAGCCTTCTGTACCTCAACAATCACTCTGCACCCGAAGCCTCCACCTCTCCAGTGGTAACATCTCCCACGGGAAATGTTTCTCAAACAGGGATGAGGACAACGGGCTCCAGTTGTTGTGGCAACAACTTCCCAGTCTGTGTCCCGGCAGAGCCCTCACCTGTGCTGCTCCCTGACCTGCTGTCTCCCCCCTGTTCCAGTGTCCTCTCAACATTTGGTCGTGTTTGGCTCGGCTTTGCTGGACATGCCCACCTTCCTTCATGTCCCCTTGAGCAGTGCCTGGGGAAACAGCCCTGCTGCTGCTTCTGCAGGGCCGGGAGCACCAAGGCTCATGGAACGCAGGAAGGAACTCCTTGTTTCTCTGCCAAGGTGGAATCAGGACCTGCCAATCTGCTCCTGCCAGCCCAGGCCGGAGAGAGCCGCTCTGCAGAATGGAACCTCGAGTGACTGATGAGGTTTCCTGGACCTGGCAGAGGCAGGAGTTTATGTCAGCAGGGGATTCGGGCAGCTGTGCTTGTTTTCCCCTGGAAAGCTCTCGGGAGGGCAGCCCCACACCTTGTGAGAGCAGGACAGGCTCCCTTTGTTTGCAGCAGGGACAGGGATTGAACGTCCTGTGACTGTGCCGGGTGTGGGAGGTTTGGGAACCCTTCTCCTCGGCCACTGGGCTCCGAGTCAGGGAGGGCCCCGAGCCAGGAGTGCTCAATTAGCCCTGTAATCACCAGCACAATGAGAGCAGCTGCTCTGTAATTGCCTCTGCCTCAGGCCACGGGCAGCTTAGCTGGGAGGAATTCCCTTTTTTTATTATCTGGAGGGCTCTGAAGCCCAGGAGTGTTGTGGGGTGGTGGTGGGAGCCACGAGGCTCTGCCTGCCCCCCTGCCCCTCTCCAGGCACCCACAGTGTTCACCTCGGGCAGCATTCCTGGTGCTCTGAGCACTGCAAGATGTGGAGTGTGTAAAAATTCGCTTAAGAAAGGATGGGTTTTAACGTTTGATCTTTGTAAATTTCATGCCTCCAGGGAGGAGATTTAATCCACGGACCAGAGAGCAGCCCACGAGCTCCGAGTGATGTCCAGGTGTAGGAAACACAGATTCCTGGTTAGTGGAATTGCCTCGTTAAGGGTTTAGGGCTGGACACATCCCAATGATCTCAGCCCTGGGGGAGGGTATCACAGCTTGGGAGGAAGGATTTCCACTGACAGGGAACACAGAGTTTATGGGCCACAAGGACATCTGACAGAACCCCAGAGATGAGGAGAAAACTAATAATGACAACTGAGCAACCGGGCTGAATCAGCTCCCACTGGGCACAAGGTGACTCCAGCAGGAGCAGATCCTGACCCACAACATCACCCCCCCCCCCCAAAAAAAAGAGAAGGACTGAGCACAGAACACCCCGAGCACCCAGGGCTCGCTCAGTGCCGAAATAAACGCTCAGTGTCTCTCGAACGTGTAATTGTTGCCTTGTTGCACAGCAGGTCACGAATCCCGTTTTTGTGGACAGCGGGGGGGCCGGTGTGTGCAGTTCCCCGGGGGAGCTGCTGGCCTGGACCGGCTCCAACTCCCCAAAAAGGGCACAATTAACGTCAGCGTTTGCCCATCTGGTGATGAGGGGTGTGGAGCATCTCCCCGGTGAGCAGATGGTGGGAGCCGGGCCCGGTTAGTCTGGAGAGGAGAAGGCTGAGAGGGGATCCCCCCAACCCACACCAACGCCCCCAAGGGCTGTCAGGGGATGGTCCCACGCTCTCCTTGGCGGTGCCCACTGACAGGACGTGGGGCAATGGCCATAAACTCAAACACAACACACTCCGCCATGAGGCAGGACTTCTTTCCACAGAGGCGGCAGAGCCTGGAACGGCTGCTCAGGGAGGGTGAGGAGTCTCCCTGTCTGGAGACACTCCAGACCCACCCGGACACGTCCCTGTGTCACCTGCTCCAGCCTTTCCCCAGGATTGAAGGCTACAAAGATCAACCACCGAAGCAGCTCCTCTCCTAAGGAGGCACTTCCCTAGTTCAGGTTTCCCAGCCCTGGGGGCTCCGGGATCCCCCAAGCGCTCCGGGACCTCCGGGATCGGGATCCCCCGGGATCGGGACCCTCCGGGATCGGAACCCCCGGGATCGGGATCCCCCGGGACCCCCGGGATCGGGATCCTCCGGGATCGGAACCCCCGGGACCCCCGGGATCGGGATCCCCCGGGATCGGACCCCCCCGGGATCGGGACCCTTTGGGACCGGAACCCTCCGGGATCCCCCGGGATCGGGACCCCCCGGGATCCCCCAGGACCTCCGGGACCCCCCAGGATCGGGATCCCCCGTGCCCGGCCCCCCCCGCGCCAGACTCCACGTGGTGCGGCCCGGGCGGAAGCGGCGTCACCGCACCCCGTGCGCACGCGCGGCCGCCCCCGGTCACGTGTTTCCGCGGCGCGTGGCCGTGCCGGGGTTCGGGGATTTGGGGATTCGGGATTCGGGGTCCGGGATGTTCCGCATCGAGGGGCTCGGGCCCAAGATGGACCCGGAGGAGCTGCGGCGGAAGATGCGCCGCGACGTGCTCTCCTCCGTCCGCAACTTCCTCATCTACGTGGCGCTGCTGCGGATCAGTGAGTGACCGGGACGGGACGGGCACGGGACCGGGATGTCCCCGCGCCCCCGGGGTGTCCCGGCCCCGGGATGTCCCCGCGCCCCCGGGGTGTCCCGGCCCCGGGATGTCCCCGCGCCCCCGCGGTGTCCCGGCTCCGGGATGTCCCCGCGCCCCCCGGGGTGTCCCGGCCCCGGGATGTCCCCGCGCCCCCTCCTGACCCGGGCTGTGTCCCGTCTGTTTCCCTCCCCAGCGCCGTTCATCCTGAAGAAGCTGGACAGTATCTGACCCCGCGGACCCGGCCCCGCAGCTGCTCCCCCCGGGCCGGAGGCGGTGCCGGAGGGACACGGACAGCCCGGTGCTCCCAGGATGTCCCGTCCAGCGGGCGCGGCCGCGCGGTCCGAGGAGAGGAAGGTGCCTGTTGTCCCCGCGGGTGAATCCCGGGCGCAGAGGGGGCCCTGCCGTGACCCAGCAGCGCTTCGTGCCGAACGTTCCCCGTGCAGCGCGAGCAGAGCCCGTCCCCGTCCAGCGGGACGTGTCCCGTGCTGGCAGGGACACAGCTCCGGGACCGGCTGTGCCGTGCCTGCCCCCCGCACCCCGTCCTGTGTCACACCCAGTCCCCGCCGAGCCCAGCCCAGGGCAGTTTGTTTCAAATAAACGGGAGAGCAGTTGTGTCACCGAGCCCTGGTCACGCCGGGATTACAATAACCACGGGGGTGGTGTGGGATTATATCCCTGGCTGTGCCTGGAGTTCACCCACTCCTCCTGTGCAGAGGAGGAACAAGGGTGTCCAGGTGGGGCCGTGTTTTCCAGGTGGGGCAGAGCAATCCAAGGGGGAAGGGCAGCCTGGCCTGTGGCAGCTCCCCCTGGCACCAGAACCTCGGGGGTCTGTTCCTCGGGTCACAGTCCTGAGTGCCTGTCCCCAGGGGGTGTTGGAAGGGCAGTTCAGGCTTGGGAGTGTAACCAAGTCACTTGGACATTTCCTACCTGGAGCCTTGAGTGCCCACTGCACCCAGGGGAGTAGCCACCCGTGAGTGGCTCTGGATTCCAGTGGGAATGAAATCAGGGGTGTTATTGAGCTCAGGTTGTGCTGTAGGTGCCTATTCTGGGGTGACCTGATGGCTGCTGAACCCAGGAGGAAGAGGCTTTTCCCCCTCTTGGCTCTTAGTAGTGGAATTTTCTGTCTGCTCTGGCCCAGGGACCTCCATCCCATGGTCCAGGTCCTGGTGCTGGGGACAGTCCTGACTCTATCGGACTCTGCTGGACTTGGTGTGAGCCCATTCCAGGGAAAAGATGGAGAACAAAGGTGTTCCCACATCCAGCACGTGACTGTGTCCACATGGGATCTCCAGGCACTCTCAGAGCAGCTGCTGCCGTGCCTTGGCATTTTCTGAAATTATCCTGCCATCACAATTCCTGTGCTCCCAGCACTAGGCAGGCATCTCTTCACTAATTCTTCCCACTTTCACCTCAAGTTTGGGTGTCCTGCTCTTACAGGGCATTGGGTTTGCTGATGGGGGGCTCTTTCCATGGTGGGCTCTCTGTCACATTGTCCCCCTCGGCAGCTCTGTGATTCCTCCACTCCTGTGCTGGGTGCTCAACACATGGAGCTCCAAGAGGAGGGGTGTGGGCCTTCCCAAAACTTTAGGGAACAGGGAACGTACAGGGGGAAGGAGACCCTTGTCCTGCCATTACTGTGTGGTGTCCTGAGGGAGACGTGGCTGGGCCAGGCAGCCTCTGCACCTGGGAAGACACAGAAAGCTCCAGGAGAAACTGTCCCGTGTCCAGGTCTGGTCACTCAGTTCAGGAAGGACATGGAGGGGCTGGAGCATGTCCAGGGAAGGGAATGGAGCTGGGAAGGGGCTGAGGGAGCTGGGGGGGGCTCAGCCTGGAGAAAAGGAGGCTCAGGGGGGACCTTCTGGCTCTGCAACCCCCTGACAGGAGGGGGGAGCCGGGGGGGGTCGGGCTCTGCTCCCAGGGAACAAGGGACAGGAGGAGAGGGAACGGCCTCCAGCTGTGCCAGGGGAGGCTCAGGTTGGCCAGGAGGAGGAATTTCTCCCTGGAAAGGGTGGTCAGGGGCTGCCCAGGGAGGTTTGGAGTGCCCAGCCCTGGAGGTGTCCCAGGAAGGCCTGGCCATGGCACTCAGTGCTCTGGGCTGGGGGACGAGGTGGGGATGGGGCACAGGGGAGACTCAATCTTGGGGGTCTTTTCCAACCCAAATGACTCTGTGGGGAGGTGAGGCCATAGGGAAAGGAGCCCCCACCCCACCTCAGGCCCCCCAGCACGGCTGTGGTGTCACTGGGGAGACTGGGATTTACTAGGATTGGACTCTGGTCCCTATAGAATTACCACGGAGTCCTGGATCGTAGTTGCAGCCCGGGACAGAGCACTGGGCCATACTGGAAGGTCTGGGCTCTACTGGGAGCAATAGTGGAAGAAGTTATTGCAAAAATGGGGAAAAAATGCATGAAAAAACAAGGGAAAGGGGGGAAAATGGGGCACAAAGGGGTAAGAAGCTGGAAGAAAACCAGGGAAATTGGGGAAAAGGCAGAGTAATGTGGTGAAATGGGGCAGAAAACAGCAGTGTGCTGCCCTGGCTCGCCCACCACCATTGCTGTATGGGTCCAGTGATTCCAGTAGAGCACCAGTGCTGCCAGTAAAATGCCAGTCTGAGCCACAGCTCTTCAAGTAGGATCCCAGCATGGCCCCTACACTCCCAGTACAACACCAGCACAACCTACACTTAAACCAAGGTCCTGATATGATCCCCAGTGTTCCCAGTACAGAGCCAGCCTCGGGCTGCCGTTCTCCCATGTATGATCCCAGTATGGGCCACAAGGCCTCAAGTACACTTCCAGGGTTCCCAGTATGTCCCCAGACATGGCTCCTGGGGCTCCAGGTGCAGTTCCAGTGCACTCCCAGTACAGTCCCGAGGTTCCCAGGGCACTCCCAGCCCAGCCTCCAGAGCTCCCCCAGTGCACTCATGGTGCTCCCAGTGTGGTCCCCAGCACAGCCCCACAAACACCTTTTGCTTTGCCCCATCCCAACGCCTCCTTGGGCACCTCAAACCCTCTGAATTCCCCCCAAAAACAACGTCACATCCTGCCATCGCCTTTATTGGTGGGTGGGAGTTGGGGGGGGTCACAGGATCAGGCCCCCACCAGTGAACTCCATTCGCTGCCAAGAGAAGGGAGAGAGGAAGGGGGTGAGTGGGGGGACCCCAGGAGCCCTGGGGGGCCCAGGACCCCTTTCCCTGGGGGATCCCCAGGCCCCCCACCCCCGGGGGACCCCGTGCCCACCTGCGGGGGGGTGACGAAGGCCAGCCAGTCCGAGGGGCGGGTGGGCAGCAGCCCCATGGCCTGGCACTTGTAGAGGGCCAGTGCCAGCCCCAGCCCGTTGCCCACCAGGAACACGAGCCCCTGCAGCGCCCGCCGGCTCGAGCTCTCCAGGGCCTTCAGGGCTGGGGGGACAGAGGGGGTCAGGGGGGGGTCTGTCAGGGACCCCCAGGCTGCTGAGCTGGCATGGGGGGCTATCGGGGGCTATGAGGGGTGGGCAGCTGCCGGGGGAGTGCTGGGGGGCTGGGTGGGACTGACATGGGGGTGACTGTGAGGGGGCTGTGGAGGACACTCAGGGGACCGTGGGGACACCCAGGGGTCGGGGGGGGGGCTGTGGGAGACACCTGGGGGGCTGGGGAGGACATCCAAGAGGCTGTGGGTGTCTGTGTGGACACCCAGGGGCGCACAGACCTATGGGGGACACCTGGGGGGCTCTGGGGCCTGGGGACACCAGCGGGTGTCAGTGTGAAGCCCCAGGGGCTGTGTGTCTGTGTGGTGGCCTTGGGGACTCCCAGGGGCCAGGGGTGTCCGTGTGCCCCCAACGGCCCCATGGTGTCCGTGGGTCCTCCCAGGGCCCGTCACCCCCACCGTGGGGGCTGTACTCACTGGCAGACAGGGACATGAGGGCCTGGAGTGGGCGCCAGCCCATCATGCAGACCATCATGGCCGGGAAGATGGAGATGGTGTTCCCAGCCATGTACATGATGAACAGGTTCATGGGGATCTGCTTCAGCGGCGCCAGCGCCACGTCCCAGCAGCGCTGCAACGACAGGGGGGACGGGGAGCTGGGGGACCCGCGGGGACACCGCCTCGGGGAGTGGGGGGGACACCAGGGACCAACCCCCTTGGGTGCGAGGAGACCCAGGGCAGGGACCATCCCCCGCGGGGGACGAGGAATTTGGGGCGCCGAGGGAACCACCCCCATGGAGGGACACAGAGAGACCCCCTCCCACGGGGGAGCCGGGATATGGGGGGAGCTGGGGTAGGGACCACCCCCCACGGGAAATCTGGGGCGGGGGGGGGGGGACCGGGATGTGGGGGGGACCCGGGCAGAGACCGCTCCCCACGGGACAGGGAGCACCCCCCGTGAGGGCCCCGGGGAGCGGGGACACAGCGGGGCCACTCCCCGGGGAGGGCGGGATTGGGGGGCCCCCCCCCGAGCCGGGACGCCCCGCAGGAGGTCCCAAGGGCTGCCCCCCGTCCCACCTTCTCCATGAGGATCTTGTCGCTCTCGTGGACGCCGCCCTCCCCCAGCTGCCGGTCGGCGAACCCGAGCGGGCCGCGGCCCTCGGCGGCGCCGCGGGGCCTGCGGGCACAGGGCGGGGGTGAGCGGGGGTGCCGGCCCCCCGACATCCCCCCGTCCCCCCCGCGTCCCCCCCGGTCCCCCCGGCCCTCACCGGCCCCCCGGGGCCGCCCCCAGGTCCAGCGACCACTTGAAGCGGCGACCCCGCACCGCCGCCGCCGCCGCCGCCATGGCCGCAGTCACGTGTGCCGCGGTCACGTGTGCGGAGTCACGTGGGCGGCCACGCGGGGCACCCCCGGGGAGTCACCCGTATTTCGTGTTTTGATTTTTTTTTTTTTGTGGGCTTTTCTCATGGGTTTATTTTTTATTATTGTTTTTCTAAGCGGAGCCTTGGCACGCCCTCATGGCAACGCCGTTTGACATCATTTCCAACCCCGCGTTACGCCCCGTTATGGCCCACATCGGTAACACTTACTGCATCTCACATCCCTCACTGTCTCTTCTTACTACCGCCATATCCTCCCGCTAATCCTCCACTGTCATCCTTATTACGCCCAAAACTCCCCGTTATTGCACCCCCCCCCATCCCCCTACTCCACCCTGTTATCATCCCCTTTCCCCCCCCAATCCCACCTCCCGCCCCCCCCCCCCGCCCGGTGAGCCCCCCCGCCCCCCCCCCGCCCTGCGTGGTGTTTCCCAACCACGTGATCCCTCCCGACCGCTCTATTGGCCGCGGCGCCGCAAGCCCCGCCCACGAAGGATCGATCCGTCCCTCCGCGGTGCCGCCATGATGGGAAGGTCACGGCCTGGCACCCACCGGCGCCGCCATGTTGGGTGTCCCGGCTCTGAGCGGCACCGGCGCCGCCTGTCCCGTGTCCCGGCACAACGCGTGTCCCAGCCGTGTCCCCGTGTGGGCCCCGCTTTGGGGGCTGCGTCAGGACAGGCGTTCCCAGGCACGTCCCCCACTCTGGGGGGCTCAGGACACATGTCCTGGGCACGTCCCTGCGTGCCCCCCACTCTGGGGGGCCCCTGTGGCGCGGGATGGAGTCGAGAGGCACGGCAGATACAGAAAGGTCCTTTACTGAGCGTGGGGTCAGGACTTGGAGTACCTGCGGCGCAGGGAGTCGCGGTAGAACTGGAAGATGGTGTCTGCGGCTCGCTGGGCCGTGACCAGGCACTGCTGCATCTGAGGGGGAAACAAGGGCGGGATGGGGGCCGGGCTCCCCCTCAGGGGCTCCCACACCCCCAAAACCCTAGGGTCCCTCACCTCCTCCACGGAGCAGCTGCCCTTGGTGGTGGCCATCAGCACCTTCCTCTCCCTGCTGTCGATGGCGAAGGTGAGCACGGCCCGGGCCTCCTGTGGGACCAGAGGGTCAGGGGAGCTCGGGGGGCACAGGCGGGGCCGGGCACCCCTCTCCCGGGGCTCACCTGCTCCTGCCGCGCCGTGGGGTCGAGGGTGATGGCACCGTCGGGGCCGAGGGCGCAGGTGACGCCGCAGAAGAGGGAGGAGAGGGGCAGCCCCGCGTCCAGCAGCCCCATGCAGGCGGCGTTCAGGCAGCACGACAGCAGCTGAAGGGGGTCGCAGTCAAGGGGCACAGCGCAGCCCCGGCCCCCCCACCCCAAACCCGCCGCTCTGAGCCGTTCCCCCAGACAAAGGATACGGATCCAGCGTCGCTGAGCACCTGCAGCACCAGGGTGATGGCCGTGCGCGGGTGCAGCACCCCCAGCACCACGGCCTCGCACGTCTGGCGCAGCTGCTGCTCCCGGCTCCGCTCCAGCACCCCTGCAAACCACAGCACGCACACACCCCTGAGAAAGGCTGTGCTCTGATGGTCAATCTGTGCTTTCTAGCCTCCAGAACCGAGATTAAACCCATGGATCAGAGAGCAGCCCACGAGCTCTGAGTGATGTCCAGGTGATGGAAACACAGATTCCCGGTTGGTGGAACTGCTGTGTTAAGGGTTCAGGGCTGGACACATCCCAATGATCTCAGCCCTGGGGGAGGGTATCACAGCTTGGGAGGAAGGATTTCCACTGGCAGTGGAAACACAGAGTTTATGGGCCACAAGGACATCTGGCAGAACCCCTGAGATAAGAAAGGAACTAATAAAGGCAATTCAGCACCTGGGCTGAATCAGCTCCCACTGGATTCAGGGTGGTTCTAGCAGGGGCAGGCTGTGACCACCAACCCGAGAAACACCCCGACCCAAAGGAGGAGAAAGACTGAGCATGGGACCAACCAGCATGAGAGGAGAGAGAGTCATTAACCAACAGAATAGTAATTAACAAAAGAACTATGTACCCTATAGCCAACGAACATTAATGCCTTTGTTTGCTAGAATGTTTAACACTGTATAAACAGTAACAAGTTCTAGAGCTCACTCTGCTGTATTTGGGGATTTGCTGCCCAGCAAACTGTAAATGAAGAGCTGTAAATAACTCCAACACCTCGGCTCCCTGTTCCGGGGGAGGGCCGGGGGTCCCACCTGGCAGCCCCACCTTGGGGCGCAGCAGCACCTCCAGCGCCGCCCGGTCCGGCAGCTCCTTGCTGAGCTTCGCCTCGGCGGGGCCGTAGAGCCCGGCCAGGACTGAGGTGTCACCTGCGGACAAGGAGGGCGGGATGGAAGGGAAGGGATGGGGGGAGATGGGATGGGGAGGGGAACCCCCAAGGGGAGCCGCGGAGGGCTGGAAGGGGACGTAGGGAAACCCAGGAAGGGGAGCCCCGGGGAGCAGAGCCCCCAGAGCCTGCAGGACGGGCAGCCCCGGGAAGGGGGGAAGACCCCGCGGGAAGAGCTGGGAAGGGGAAAAGGGGCCCCCGGGAATGTGGCCCCACAGACCCCCCAGGAAGGAGAGCCCCGGGAGGGGCAGCCCCGGGGGTTCGGCCCCACAGACCCTGCAGGAAGGCGGCCGAGCCGTCGGGCCGCGACAGCAGCCCCTGCTCGCAGGAGAAGGGCCGCAGGCGGCACTGCCCGCCCGGCTCCGACACCGCCTCCATCTTCTTCTCTTCCTCCTCCTCCTCCTCCTCCTCTTCCTCCGCCGCTTCCGCTTCCGTGTCGCGGGCCAGCAGCCAATCAGGGGAGGCCCTCACAGCCCCGAGGGCCGGAAGGGGCGGGACATGGGGACAAGGCGGGAATCTGCGAGCGGCATCCCCCGTTACCCTCCGCGTTTGTGTGAACGTGCGGCACCCCCCGGGCAATAACAAGGTGATTCCCGGGGATGTGGAGCCCACCGGCAGCAGAAGATCCACCTCCCCGTCCCCGGTGGCCTGGATGGGGCTGAAGGACAGTGCTAAACCTCCCTCTCCCTCCTGCAGCTGCTCCTCTTCAACGCCGTGACCCATCTGGGGATGCAGCCCCCAAGCCCTTCCCAACCCAAACTTTCTCCCACTGCCAGCCTGTGCCTGCCTTCTTCCCTGTCCCAATCCACATCCCACGTCTGGGCAGCTGCCCAGGCCATCCTTAAAAACCCCACACCCGGGCAAGAGGCTGCTTCCTCCTGGGGGAGAGCTGAGGACATCAGCCTTGGGTGTTCAGGTTTCTCTGCCCTCCTGGAGGCTCCTGCACCATTCCCAGGTCCTTACTTGGAAAGGACTGATGACTTCCCATCATGGAAATGAAGATATGTCAGCAATGAATTGACCAAAGGGATCTGAAAGGGGATGGGAATCTCAGCTGGCAAAATGAGACACAAGAATCTTTCTGCCCACGAGAGCTTTGGCATCACCACAGCTCCACTCAGGATTTCCCTGGGAGGTGGTGTCGGGGCACTGGGGGTGTGGGAGCCTCAAAAATGGGAAAAGGTCCTGAGGAGAAGGGGGAGGAAGCAGCACTCGGAGACTGTGTCAAGGAAATTTATTTCCTTCTCTTTTTCCTCCTCCTGGGCTGCGAGGAACCGTGGCGGCCACGGGCCTTCCTCTTTCGGGGGCGCCGGTGCTGCTGGTGCTGCCGGCGCTGCCGGCGCTCATGGCCCCTGTCCTGGTCGGGAGTGGAGGGACCTGGAGCCTCCGTGGGCTCCCGGGCCATGTCCTGGGGCTGCTCCTGCTCGGCAGGGACGGACACACACAGGGGGTGGCTGGGACTCCCGGGGGGGGCCTCTGATGTGCTGAGCTGGTCCTCCAGGCCCGACCCCACGGGCTCACAAGTGTCGGCCTGGCTGGGCCTGGGGGTCCCCCCTGGGCTGTGGGTGGGGGTCCCCCCCGGGCTGTGGGTGCCCCCCAGGCTGTGGGTGGGGGTCCCCCCCGGGCTGTGGGTGGGGGTCCCGCCCGGGCTGTGCGTGGGGGTGTCCCCCGGGCTGTGGGTGGGGGTCCCGCCTGGGCTGTGGGTGCCCCCCGGGCTGGCAGCGGGTGTCCCCCCCGGGCTGTGGGTGGGGGTCCCTCCCGGGCTGTGGGTGCCCCCCAGGCTGTGGGTGGGTGTCCCCCCTGGCGAGGAGGAGCTGCTGGAGCCGGACGCGGAGCTCCCGCCGCGGCCCCTGGCAGGTTGGGAGCGCCGCAGCCGCCAGGCCTCGCCGCACTGGCTCAGGGTGACGTGGACCAGCCCGTGCACCAGCGGGGCCGTGTATTCCCCCAGGTAGTTCTGCAGCATCTGGGCCAGCGCGTTCCGGTCGGGGCCGTAGATGCAGAGGGCGGAGAGGGCGATGCTCTCCACCTCGCGGGCCTCCCACCATCGCGGGCCGTGGATCGCCTCCAGGCTGTGCCGCAGCCACGGCCGCACCGGCTCCAGCAGATCCTCCTGCCCGTGCAGCAGCTCCGCCCAGAGCTCGGCCGGCAGCGCCCGCGGGGGCCCGGCCGGGGGGCTCGGGGGGCTCCGGGGGTAGGTCTCGACCAGGCGGAACTGAGCCCTCCTGGCCCCCGGCGAGCGCCACGGCGGGCAGAGGATGCACTGCAGGAAATCGGCGTCGCCCAGCACGGAGAAGCGGGCGGCGATGACGGGGCTGCGGCAGCGGGGGCAGGCGGGGTCGGCGGCCGCGCCCCGCAGGAGGCAGCCCAGGCAGAACTCGTGCCCGCAGGGCACGGCCAGGCTGTCGCAGCTGACGCGGTGACACACCGGGCAGTCCCACTCGGTCTGCGTGGCCCGGCTCGCCCGCCGCGGCGGCTCGGGCAGCGCCCGGGACGGGGCCGGGCCCATCGCGGCCACCGGGGCCGGGCCGGGCCGGGCGGGGGCACTCGGCGGTCCCGAAGGGCTCTTCCGACCCTGACGGTTCTGTGGCGCTTCCCAAGGGTGCCGGGCACTGCGCGGGGGGACGGGACCGTGGTCAGAGGCTGTCCCGGGGCGGGGAGGACGCAGTGCCCAGGACACCCTCCAGGACAACCCTCCAGGACACCCTCCAGGACACCCTCCAGGATACCCTCCAGGA
>NW_020925332.1:409507-433341 GCF_003984885.1 Neopelma chrysocephalum | reverse complement strand
ACCCTCCAGGACACCCTCCAGGACACCCTCCAGGATACCCTCCAGGACACCCTCCAGGACACCCTCCAGGACACCCTCCAGGACACCCTCCAGGATACCCTCCAGGACACCCTCCGCACTCCCCGAGCCCAGCGCACACCCCATGCACAGACACCCCACAGCCTCACCTTCCCTGCTGTCCCGGCTGCCCGCACCAGGCAGGGCTGAGCAAACACAGGGAATGGCCCCGGAGGGGTCGCTGAGCTGCCGGCGGAGCCCCCGAGGCACCACCAGCCCCGGGAGGAGCCTCGCTCGACCCTCCAGACCTCGCAGTCTCACTCAGGAGTCCGGGCTGGAGCCACAGCGTCCCGGGCTCTGCGGGGCCCGAACACAGCCGGGGAGGGGGTGACATCACAACACCCCCCATTGGGGTCACAACGGGCCGCTTGGGATGTCACCTTGTGCCAGCGGGTGATGTCACAACGCGACATCCCCCCTGACATCCCCCCTCCCACCCCAGGCACGGGGAATCGGGAGAAAACAATTTCTCTCTTCGAAATTAAACAACAGCTGCAGGTGGAAGGACTACACTGTCCCTTAGCAGATGACAAATCCAGGCTCTTTAATAGCATTGACCCAAGGTCTGGGTGGATAAACACGTGTCTTCTCTTACAAAACTCTGGCTGTGAGCTGTACAGAAATGCAAACGTGAACCACACAAAGGCATTTGGTTACAGTTTTTTCCTCTCTCCTGTGGTATCACTATCCCCAGCACTGTACCACGCATCACTTACCAAACACAAAATCAAGTGCAGCTTAAGGAGAAAAACTGCACTTCACACACTTTAAACTTCCTATAGAGAACAAATTCAGCTTGATTGTTGCATTTTCCCCTCCATAAGTTATGAAAATATCTTTCAACAAGGAATCCAAAATAAGCTATGGTACAACATATAAACTTACTTATAAAGACATAAAAATCTGAGTCAGAGTACTAAACAGTATTAATACAGCAGGATTTTCCTTTACATTATCAGTATGGGACATCAAACTTTTTCTGTGTACATTTCAGCCTCCTATTTCATGAAGGTACAAACTTCCAAACAGCAGGTTCTTTTGAAGGCATGAATTTGAACAAAACCTTCAAATGCTGACAACTTATGGCATGTGTGCTCAGGAAACACAGTGTACAATTGCAAGGTAAATTAAAATGTGCGAAAAATAAGAATAACTTAAGACTGACACTGCTGATCTACAGTCTTTCAGACTGATTTCAGTCATTTCTTACTCTCTTTTTATAGACGATTTTGTGGCTCAGGAGAGGCAGGAAATTGTGTGTGATTTAGTGTTCAGCTCAGGGCTGATCCTGCACGGTGAGGAGGAAGCTGAAGAGAGCTGTCTCGATGCTGAGACAGCTCAGACCTGGCTCCTACCCCGCTCTGTGGCTCAGGCAGCACTTTGGGGCAGACCACACTCTCTTGCTCTCTTCAGCCAAGGCCTTCGAAGGCAGTGGGTGGTGCTTGGAGCTCAGTCACTGTCGAATTCCTCTATTGTCAGCTCCTCCTCCTCCATGATGGCCCGGGCTGCCACGGGCTGGGGCTGGCTGCCAGGCAGGTCACTGCCGCTGCACTGGCTGGAGGGCAGCAGGAGTCCCTCGGGATCACTGGGATCGCTCTCTCCCGGCTCCGCATCGGCACCATCGCCCTCCCCACGGAACAGCTCCGGGCTCCCGGGGTCCTTGTCACTGAGAGCTTCCAGCTTTAACCTGTGAAATCATCAGTGCAGCTCTGTGTGACCACGCACTGACAGCTGCTGTCCCACGGGAGCTCACACGGGAAGGACTGTCTGTCCTCAGATACAACCTCACTCCCACTGAAACTGCTGCACTGAGTCACTTCAAGGGCTGTTTAGTAATGCAATTTAAATTATGTTCAATTAGGATTCATGAAGGAAGCAAACACCTGTATTTGTCTATACTCCCTTTCCAGCAGACTGAGCAAATGGGAAAGGGTGACAAGGGAAGTTATCCCTCAGATCAGACTGTCAGTGACACACACCCAACTTATTAATGCAGACACAGTCATCAGTATCCAAAGGTATGGTGCAATGACACTTAATGGCATAAGGAAGTTACAATTAATCTGAGAAGTTACATTGTCACTCAGATGAGGGGGATTACAAAGAAATACATTGCTTAGGGACACTCTCCTTCCTTAATTTTAATACAATTGTCAAGGAAGAGGGAGGTTCCTGGACATACAGCTTGGAAACTCACAGTTAAACTCAGCAGCAGCACCAGTGACAAGCAGGAGATGCTCTGTCAGGTGCCTGAACAAACTCTGTCCTGGTAGGAGATGACAGAGTTTGTCTCACTCCAGCTGTGATCTGGATTCTTTACCAGAAACAGACCAATTAAAGCTCTTAAATTTCAGAGATGTCAAAGCCACACAAACCTAACTGAGGCTCTACCACAGTAAATGATGTCTGTGATTCAGAGGGCTCACGAGAGCCTCAACACAACATCTTGTGCCACATCACCTCATGAGCCCTTCACAATCTGTAAGGAGGGCACATTAAATAAACTCATTAAAATATTTTGTATTTCTACAGGGATACAACTGCTTCAAAGGAAGGTGGAACAATTCCCTGTTGTACCTTCTTCCTTGCACCTCCAACACAAAGGTGAACACAGAATGTTCTGCCAAACTTCCAGATTATTGTTCTGTGTCATGACAAACAACAGGCAAGATGCACTGAACTCTTTGCATCAATTCACTTTTATTCTCACATCAATGTTTTTGATAGTAAAGGAAGTATTTTGTTCAGATCATGCACTGGAGAAACAGTGTCTAGGACAGGTCTAATACTTGATACAACAGAAAAGAAAGTTAAACAAGGATTAAAAGCAGGACTTCAGTAAATCACAGATGATTTACTGTGGAAGGGTTCTCTATGAAAGGGTCCTTCCCCTTAATACAGTAAAGTAATGAAGTTAAAGTATAGACAGGATTCAGTCTTACCTCCCAAAACGCCTTTTCAGTGGCAGCCTCCCCACGTCCTGGATAAAAGCGATCTGAGCTAAGAACAAAGAACCACCAGTGTCATAGTGGGCAGATCATAATTAACATACAATTAAACATAATGGAAAATAAACAATTCATGTGTTAGTCAAGTATTCCTGCATACATTTGAAACATTTTAGATACCAAAACACTGTACATGCACATATGTAACTTTTTTCCCAAACTGCTGCAGTTTACCACAATACTGACAGACTGCCCACACAAGAGACCCTAAAAACCCCCTGACATCCATCCATTTCTATTTATGACGTAGAGTTATTATTCCACAGCCTACAAAATTAACTCATCCTGATGGCAAGGCCTTAGTTAAGACATGAACCTTTTTATTAGAAGCAATTAACACAGCACAAGTGACCTAGCTGACTAAACTGTAATGTTTGAATTATGTGAATTATAAGTAAATTTTTCTGCATGAACGGTCTGCTATTGGATTACCTCAGATTTTACATTTTTTATGCACTATAGACTTGAATTTTGTTTATCTGGGAAAGGCTTCTTAAAGCCTTTTAAGTCTGTTGATGTTATTGGAAAGGTATCAGTAAGCAACGAAAATCCAGTTAATTTTGCACACTGGTTTCCAAGTCATCATCTTCTCAATTCCTCCAGCAGATTTAAAATAAGCCCTAAGTCTAGAAACCAACTTAATTAGTAAAGTTTGATAATCCTACCAGAACAGCTTTAATTTTGGCTGTTACTAGAAGCACCTTTGGGTATCACCTCTATACATTTACCATAAGAATTATTTTTTACTGAGGCAAAAGCACAGACAGTATTGACATTTTGGCTTACAAAATTCTTCAGTATGCTTCAACTGCCAAAAAAGATCAAGTTACACCCATCTTACCTTGGTTCCTCATTGGGTTTGCTAACATAGCAAGGTAAGGCAGCAGCTCTGTCTGAAGGCACTCGGGGGGTAAACAGAAGCTTGAGAACAGAGATTTGGCAGCAAGGCAATTTTCCTGATACTGTAAAAGTTGGGGAGGGGAGAGAAGAAACACAGGTAAAAACACCTGGTGGAACATGATTACTGTAGATATTCTGTACCAAAATACATAGACTTTCCTCCTGCCTGCTAGGTGACTACACACAAGCTACTGAGAAATGAGACTAGAAGAAAATATAAGCAGTTGGAGTTAACATAGACCAATCATAAAAATGGTAAAATCCTTTGGGTTTGCCTTTTGCTGGGTATTAACATCTCCAGGAAATAGCTATCCTTTGATTACAGAATTCCCTGCCCATCCAGGCCAATACTTTTTGACACATAAAGCAAGAGAACCACGAGTTCAAATGTAAAAAATTGCCCAGACCTTTGGTATATCCTGAACAAGCTGAACAACACATAAACTGTAAATTGTGAAACCTACATAACAGTTCAATGTGCAAAAAGCTCACACTCAGCCCTAGGAATACTTTTTAGTATTTGAATGCTGATTGTGTCCCCACTAATGCAGGACTGAGACTCTCCCAGCAGCATGTCAGCTTGGACACAGCAACCAGGCTTTGTCAGAGGCCTCCAATTTATTTTTACATTAAAGGAGTGATACAAATTGCTCTTCAAGCAAGTGCTTTTTAGAAGCAGATGATATCAAAATAGGATATTTGACAAGTTTAGCACTGTGAGCAAATCTCATCTGTACTACTCAATAGTCACACCTTAGGTAAAACAAAGAGAAATAATAAAAATCAAGCATTTACCTTTTTATTGATAAAAAACCACTGGGGTTTATGCAAGGGTCGGAATCCCATCCCTCCCTGCTGGTGGGCAAAGGCCCTGGATGTGTTGGAATGGATCACCCCTCGGGTGGCCACGGAGGCACTGTAGTTTTCCATCACAAGACGTGTCTAAGGGAGAAATTGGGCACTGTGTGACCTCGAGGTGCCTCATTTGAACTGAAACACCCTCAGGAACTGCAGTGGCACAACCTGCCCAGAATTTTAAAGTTTAGAGTACTGTGGAACTTTTATTCAAAGCAGCTGAGCAAAAGAGCTGGTTCAATTCCTTCAGGGGAGAGGCTTATGGACGCCCACACATTTTTAGCATGAGTAGTTCTACTTAAAAATACTTTGTAGAACATTCTACAAACACTACAACCCACTGTAATAAAATGCTGACAGAAGATGGATGAAGAAACGACCTGCATCTCTTCTGCAGCTGATGTATTTCAGCATTCATTAACAACTCACTGTCACCCACACTAAGCCTGCAGCAAACATTCGTAAATGCAGTGAGATGTCACAAAGCTCAATGTCAAAGTGTTCAAAAACAAGTGTGTGCCTATAGAAAGATGACACTCACACTCCAGTTACTGCAAAGGACATCAGCAGCACTCAGATATTCACTGGCTCTCACCACGTCGTCTATATCAGAGAAAAAGTCCACATAGTTCTGGTGGAGGTATAAATTAAACATGGCTCCTGACATATGTGATTTTTCCACAATATCCTGTTAGAAAGAAGAAAAGTTCAGGTTTTACAGGTAGGCAAGGAAAAGCACCCTAGTTAAAGGTATGATCCATGCAGATGTTCAGGGAGCTGGAACACAAGGTCTCAGCAGTGGTGTTGGGACACAAAGGGAGCTGGTTTGCCCCAGGGAAGGGGGACAGTGCTCCCTCCCAGATCAATTATTGTGTAACTGGGACTGAACAGACACACATTTTGATTAAACCACGTGATTGAGAATTTGCTCTGGTGTGTTTCCAGCCCAACTGAACTCATGGAGTAACTGCAGGAGTACCTCAGGCTGGATGAGCAACGTGTCCCGATGGAATTCTGACAGGTGGGCAGGAAGCTGAGGGAATTCTGCCTCTGACACTGCTTCTCCTACAAGGGATTGCACAGTCTTTAGTCTTTCAGCATGAGAAACATTGTTAGCAACTGACAGCTCTACAGCAACCTAAATTACAACATTTCCAGCTCCCAAAAGACCCTGAAACAGGCACAAATCCCTAACTATACAGTCAATGTCAGAGTCATCAACACACAGCTGGTTACATTAAGCTCCACGTATTAGTTTTCCCTCACCCCACTACTTCCATTCCATTGATTTTGGAGCTAATATTGTGAATTACTAGCAATTAGTACCTGATTTCATACCATTGTTATTGACCAAACATCCCCATCAGAGGTCACCCTAATTTTCTTTAGCAAATCCAGCTATTAGCTGCTGACAGGCTTTGCCCACTCAAAGGGAGAATAAGTCAAAGTTTTCGTACTTTTGCAATAAATTATTTTCCCCAGAGCATGGAAAAGAAAGATGGATGCATCTTTGCCACCAATGGCTTGTATCTCCTGGTCTTCTGTGGTATCACATTTACTTTTCTTCCTTTCTTTAGACACTGCGGCTTCCTCACATTTTATTGTGGAGCTCCTTTTCTTCCTCGACCAAAACTCCTTCTCCAAAGAGCAGTCTATCAATTAAAGCAAAAATAAAATCAAGAGAAAGTACATGAATCCACAGAAGTTTTCTATTACACTGGTACTGCTAATGCTTTATATAAACCAATAATAGCAATAAAAAGAACAGAAAAGGTTACATAAATACAGGCATAAGGGAAAACTCCTTTATTAGGAAGACAATCCAGTCACCTAAATTAGCACCATTCACTGGCTTCATTCCACTTCTGTCCCTTAAGCCACAGCTGAGGTACCAACTACTTTTTCTGAATAACAAACAACTGTCTTTTAAAAAAGCATTCAGGCTTATTCCATCTAGTTCTGGTGTCCCCCACTTGCCTTTGTTTGGAATTTCACCTTTATAAAGCATAAATACAAATATATGTAAATTATGTTTCAGTTACATCCTCTTCACTTATTAATTTGTCTTATGTTTGCATTGTCTGTACAATATCCTCACTGAAACACAGGTGGCAAAGCACACCTTTCATTTAGGTGATCCTTCCAACAGCCTACTAATGTTTTACAACCTACACAATGTTTTGAGCTTCTAGAAATAAACCCCTCATTCTACTGTAATTTAATAAACTTGGAAATTTTCACCCCCAATTTGATTTAGTGGCTAGTGAATGCTCCTAGGTGAGCTGAGAGAAATTATCTTTCAAGTATTTGTTTTTCTTTTCTCCCACAATTACCATGGATCCTTTTTACCCACACATCAATTTCTTAACAACTACTGACTCATGAAATGCTTACAAAACAAGCAGGATAAGAAACGTAAGAAGGAGTCAATGAAAATATTGCTCTCAAATTAAGGTTGAGTCTTTGTGACAGCAAACACAAATAGCAAAAACACCAAGAAAAGAGGGTCTTTCACTAAATTAGGTCAGCACATGCATTGCTGCCACGGTTTAGCCCCAGCCAGCCACTGAGCCCCACTCACTCACTCCCTCCCTCACACACCCTGGGTCTGTTCCT
Source organism: Neopelma chrysocephalum (assembly GCF_003984885.1). Lineage (NCBI taxonomy): Eukaryota > Metazoa > Chordata > Aves > Passeriformes > Pipridae > Neopelma > Neopelma chrysocephalum. The sequence continues at coordinate 425,905 of NW_020925332.1, read as the reverse complement.
GCTCCAGAAAAGTGTGTCAGAAATGTTGTGCACAGCTCACCCAGCCCTGCTGCAACACCAAACAGAACACATTCTCAGCAGAAACGGTCAAAACATCGCTAACTTAACAAAAACAAACCCTTTTACCTTTCCTTGAGGAAAACTGGAGGCTGTTTATTGCACTTCTTATGTCACCTGAACAACCTCTGCAAAGCAACTCCAGAGCAGCTCTATCAAGGGCATGGTTTTTCTCTCTGTTCTACAAGGAAAAGCAACATTAAAAACAACAAAAAGGCAGGAAAAGGTGTATGTGAATAGGCTGCAGATCACCACAGACACATGAGCATCCACCGTGTGCTCAAACCATGGGCTCACTTTAAAACATTTAATCCATTTTTACACAGCCATGTTAAAGAGAAAAAGGCACACAACTCTTTGCAGGTGTCATTCAATAAGGTACTTAATTGTAATCAAAGAGTTCAGCAATAATACAGGGTTTAAGTTCAAGACCTCTTCTAGCCTTGCTGGATACAACAAACCAATGGAACAAATTCTATTCCTGTTATTTGTTTCATATATATAGGTACTGTTATAAATTTTCATAATTAACTTTGTAGACTCAGACCAAGGATCAAGTGAAACTAATCTGAAAAACAGGCCTGTTCCTTGTTTTCTGTTGGGGTGAATGGTGAGGGGTTTTTTGGGGGTGTGGGGCTCTATAAAATATCAAACAAATACAGTAACAAAAAGAACATATTTCAGATATAAAAATGTGAAATCTTCTGGTCCTAGCACTGCACAGAATCCAGCAGCTCTGACAACTTACCATCCCAGCTTCTGCTGCAGATATTCGACTGAGAACCTTCATCATATTTGTTGGTGCAACAGGCTTGAAACTGTTGAATGTCATTTTAAAAAAAAATCAATTAGTTTCTGACTTCTCACTTATTTTAACCACGTTTTAATGAGAGAAAAGATCTTACCTAATAGTGGATACACAAAGCTCCTCTAGAATTTCTGCTGGGAACAGTAACCTCTGGTTGTTGTCTCCACTGAAGTTGTCAGAGATTATAAATATCAGGGGGCACCTACTGGTACGAACAAATCTCCTGAATTGGAAAACAAGCAAGTGCTGTGAGGACCAAACCCCAGTTTGCTGCGAGTGGCCAAAGATAATAATTAAAAACTTATTTTGTGCCAACCTGAGAATGCCATGCAGGCTGCTGGGGTCCCGGTAGAACAGGTTGGGAATGTCCTGCCCAAAAGAAAGAGCTGCTGACACTTCATTCAGAGGTGAATATTCCCTCCCACAGACACCAACACTGTCATGGCACATCACATTGCTGCACATTTGTGATTCCTGGCTAGCTTCCCTACAACCAAATTTGAATGCAGCCAACGCTGAAAAGAGCCAGAGAGAGGGGAAAGAACCCAAACTCAAAGCACAGTATGTCTTTCATGACAGAAAACAACTATCTAAAAATAAATGCTTTCTTTCTGTCTCTGCTTCCTAAGAAACAGCCCTGGGTGATCACATTGCCTGCCAGAGATTTACCCAGAGGAGAAACACTCCAGGCAGCTCTGCTGGGGAAGAGGGCACAACATACCATGTGAGGTGTGACAGGACCTACACGAGAAGGTGACATTATGATGACAAGTCACACAAAACTCCCAAAATCTACAGTACCCAACTAGAATTTTTGCCGTTTTTGTCTTGGAAGTTTACAGACAACCTGACTATCAATTTCTGAAATTCCTTCCATAAAAAGGAAGAAAGGGTCAGAAAGAAATTGTTATTGAAACACATTCCTGAGCAAGTACAAATAAAGTCTTGTCCTGTACCTGCCCAAAACTCCTTAGTCCACACCTCTGTCCTAAATAACATCCCGTGAAGACCAGGGACTGAGTGCTAAATTGCAAATGTTTCTGATTGTGTTCATCCTCATCTGTCTCCTGCACTCTCCTGCATCCTTAAGGGACAGGAACAATGGGATTTTTTCCCACTCTTCCTTTTTACACACATGGATAGTTCTAGACAAACAATCAAACATGGGAACGACTTTCAATGTTGTGTTGATCTCCTTTGTGGCACTCTGTTACTTATTGCTGTACTCAAATCAGACTCCAACTCCTGACTTTTGGTTCATCTACAAGTAGAACGTGGTTCTCAACTGCTGCAGAGGCTCAAAGAGCAACAAAGACCTCATCTGCAGTAAAGCTGATGAACTTTGGGAAACACCAGTCCACCAGCTGAGGGTCGTGAGCATGTCAGTATTACAACATCAGGTACTGTTTTCAACCCAAGATTTCACAAGTTTTCACTTACTTCAACAAGAATAAGCTTTTTATCACTTTCTGAGGACTCCCCAAGCATCTGAAGTTTGTTATACTTATTTGCTCTTAATAGAAAATCTTGAAAGAGAGTTGCTTGGGCCTGGCTCGGAAACATAGGAAAACTGGAGTCTGAAAGAGAAAACTAATTAAAAATATGTATTCCATATTATACCAAGTAGAATAAAACACCCACAAGAACTAATACCCACCCATGCTGTTTTCTGACAGCACCACTGAAGAAGCCCTTTGGCAAACAAATACAAGAGAATTTTTAAAAAAGGTATAATTCAAGTGAGGGCCCCAATAAAGACATTTACCTGGTTTTATTTAATTGGTTCAAGTAATATCCATGCTATTACAGAGCTCTCTGTACTGATTTGAATTGTCAGTTATTTTGGAGTTAACACTGTAAAAAACCTAAATCCCTTTCCAGATAAAAGCAACAGAAAAGTTTTTATTTTTATTTTAGGGAATGGATTTGCACAGATGTGGATCTGATTTCATATGTGACAGACACAAAAGAAGCAAAAACACAGCATATGAAAACCATAAAAGTAACTGGAACAGGAAAAATAAGAGAAAAAACCCAAAATACTTACCATGGTCAAGCATGTTTCTTAACTCTTCCTTTGTAAAGTCTAAAGATATGGGATTGGTCCATTCTTGCACCTGAAGGCCAAGATCTTTGGCCAGAATTTGCAGAGTTGCAGTTTTTCCACAGCCAGGGGGACCAGTCAGCAGCAAAACAGAGCCACCCTGACACAGAGGGACAGAAATAACCCCAAGTGTGACTGATAAATAATGACAGTTGGCTGGAGATGAATATTGGTTGAATTTCCCCTGTATTTTCTCTGGCAATGATCCTCTTTCCCAAAGAAACCCAAGTCACATATTTTGTGTTGTTGATTTACTTGCTGAGTGTTCAGACAGAGGACTCTGAGAGCCCTGTTCTGTTCTGAAAGCCCCTGGTTAGGTGGGCAACACTGGCAATTTATGCCAGTGTACAAGAACAGCTCCTACCCATCCAAACTAAAAACATCCTGGTACACCAACCCTGTGCAACTGGACACTTCCCAAGAGACCTAAAAATTAACCTGAGGTTTCAAGCACACTGAAGAGTTGTGATTTATGACTGGAGGCCAAAAAACAATATTTCTGACCAAAATCAGAATCCACCTCTCACCAGCACAGGCCCAAAACAAAAGTACAAGCTCTAACCTATGTCCTTAACAGATTTCTTACAATGATACACAACCACCACCTCTCAGTTGAGGTTTTTCTCTGAACTTAGAACTGCATCCAGCTCATTTGTGTGGTTTGATACCTCTGGCTGTTCATTTTAGCATGTTTACCTGCTTTGGTTGCCTCTGAAGTATGTGCATTTTTAACCAGGCCTCAACTTCTTCAATTTTCTTCTTTTGCACAGCAAGGTCATTCTGAAACAAGGTTAAAACACGTGAAATTCACATGTTCACCTCCTGGTTTCTAAAGATGAGATTCAAGGATAAAATACATGCTGACTGAAATATTAAGACATGCTGGTGTGTGTTCCAGTTACATTTATGCTTTGCAGAGGCAAGTGCCATAGTTAAGGATGATCATCTCAACCTGTTTCCTCCAACAACCTGTTTGCCATTGTTTGCAGTTGGGAAATAAGGAGCTGTTAATTATTCTCAAAGTAACAACACTGCAATCTTGCCTGTTGGTGTCATTATGCTCCACAGCTACTGCTGGAGCCGGCACCTTTTGCTCCTTTTACTCCAATATTGCACAGGTTTTTGTAACCTTTGCAAATCCCAGACAGCTGGGTTTTCCCAGTGCTCGGAGCAGATGGATGTGGCTGGAATTCAGCAACAGGTTCAGAAGTTTAGATGTGGACTGACAGGAAACAACATCTCATCAGCAGCTTTGCCTCCTCAGGAGGCCTGAGGGAAGTGTGTCTCCTACAGATAAAGAGCTCCTGGCAGTGAACAAACCAGACCAGCACCTTTTTGCTGCAGCAAAATGGGATATTCTGGCAGCCTGACCAACACAAATTATGGACAGAAGCACAGCATGTCACCATAATGTTACTACTACGTTAGCACTCAGAGTAAGTCCCACCTGAGTCTCAGGTTTGTACCTCTCCACCCACGGCAGCTCATCCTGGGACGGGCTCCAGCTCTGCCTAGGCTTGCTGCAGGGCAGATCCACCACAGAGGGCTTTGCCCTTTTCCTGGGAGGAGCCCTGGCTTTGCTGTTTTCTGGCACAGAACTCGGGTCCTTCTGCTGCTGCCTCCGGCCTCTCCCAGAGCCGCCTCCCAGGGCCTTCACAGCCACACTGGTGCTCCCCAAGAAGTCATCGAAGGGCTGCCCCAGCCAGTCTGCCACCTGGAAACACAAACACTGTGCCACTGAAGCAGCACCTCCTCCCCTTGCCTGGCCACAGCTGTCCCTAGAAAATGGTACCTTTTTATCCAGTGTACACTTGTCCATCCCTGGAAGTGTCCAAGGCCAGCTTGGACAGGGCTTGGAGCAACCTGGGACAGGGGAAGGTGTCCCTACCCATGGTAGGGGGTGGGACTGGATGGGCCTTAAGGCCCTTCAAACCCAAACCATTCTGGGATTCTGAGATTCTCCAGTATTAAAATAAAGCCTCCCCTCACATGTTGTGCCAAGAGTATTTTGCAGCAAATTGCCAAGTCAGAACAAGCAGAAAACTCCACAAACACGCATCCAAACTAAAGAAGTAAAATTAAATCAGGGATAAGAATGAAGAAGCACCATCAGCTTACTCAGACTGTGTTTACATTAAGGTCAGCACCCGGGAAACAACGTCTGCTGGGGCTCCAAGAGGCCGTTATTCGCACAAAAGCCGTTTTGGGCGGAATTTGCATATTTACCCGCGACGCCCCGTCCCTTCCACACACACACAGGCACCGAACGTTACTCTCGGCACAAAATAACCCCCGGCAAGGGAGAAGCGCCAACGCGGAGCCCCGACCCGGACCCACCTCCGCCGGCCTTCCCGGGGCGCTGCCGGACATCCTGGGCCGGGGGGTACCGGGGGGCGCCGGGGGATCCCCCCCACCCCCCTGCCGGGCGGCGGCACTCGCGGGGTCTCGGTGCCCTCGGAGTCTGGGGATCTCTCGGTGCCCCGGGTGTTTTCTCGGTGCCCCGGGGGGTCTCTCGGTGTCCTCCGGTGCCTCCGTCCCGTCCCCCCGGTCCCGGTGCCGGTGCCCTCACCCCCTGGCCCCGCGGGGTCCTTTCCCTCCGGCCGTCGCCGGGCTGCCCGCGTCGCGCCGGCCCGCGCGGTGACGCCATCGGCGCGCGCCGGCGGCGGCGGAGGCCCCCGCGCACGTGTCTCCAGGGCGACGGCGGCGCCATGAGGCGGCCGAACGTGCTGATCACCGGTGGGCACGGGGGGCTCGGCCCGGCCCCAGCCTGGGCTGATCTGGGGCGTGAGACCGCAGCCCCATCACAGCCTGGGGTCACTGGGGGCGGCGGTCCCATCCCGGGGTGGTTTGGGGTCTGGGGTCCCAGCTCGGGGTAATTTGGGGTGTGGGGTTGCAGTCGGGGTGATTTGGGGTCTGGGGTCCCAACCCGGGGTAATTTGGGGTGCGGGGTCCTGGCCTGGGAGGATTTGGGGTGTCACACCTGCCCGAGAACTCGGGACGCTCCCATCCCATCCCATCCCATCCCTTCCCATCCCAGGCTTTCCTTTGTCCCCCCCCCCCCCCCGTGGGGGGTGTTCCTGCTCCCCCTGAGGGTTCTCTCACTCACAGTGGGGATTCTCTCCCTGGTTTCCCGTTGCCCTCCCTGGTTCTCTGTGGGGTGCAGCTCTGTGCCCTTTTCCCTCACGCGAATCCCCCGACGTCCACTGGTCAAAGGCCCCAGTTCCCCTGCTGGGAGGGTGTTTGGTGGGACCTCCACCTCCTCTCTCACCCTGTCCTGTGGTTTTGGTCTCCAGGCACTCCGGGCGTTGGGAAAACCACGCTGGGAAAGGAACTGGCATCCAGAGCAGGGCTGAGCTACGTCAACGTGGGGGACCTGGCCAAGGAAGGTGCTGGAAAACAGAGGAGTCACCAGAGCACGGGGGATTCTTTGCTCTGTGCAACTCTCTGCTTGTGGTGGGAGAGCTGGGGTTGTGCTGCCTGGAGAAGAGAAGGCTCTAGGAGCACCTCAGAGCCCCTTCTAGGGCCTGAAGGGGCTCCAAAAATGCTGGAGAGGGACGTGGGACAAGGGATGGAGTGAAGGATAAAGAAAAATAGCTTCTCACTCCCAGAGGGTGTTCCCTGTGAGGGTGGGGAGGCCCTGGCACAGGTTGCCCAGAGAAGCTGTGGCTGCCCCTGGATCCCTGGAAGTGTCCAAGGCCAGGTTGGACGGGGCTTGGAGCAGAATGTTCTAGTTGAAGGTGTCCCTGCCCATGGCAGGGGGGAGCAATGAGATGAGCTTTGAGGTCCCTCCCAACCCAAACCATTCTGGGATTCTGTATATGAAATCAAAAGGCAGTTAATTTTCTCTAACAGGAGTTTCTGCACAGGACCCTTGGTGTTCAGCAGTAAATATCAAACTTACCCTTGCACAGATTTGTGAGCCGAGTGTTCCCTCCCCTGAGCTCTGCCTTTTGTTTGCATCCTCCTGCAATGAACGTGCCCCTGTAGACAGTTGTGGTGTCTCTGCCCCCCCAACCTGCCCTGACCCCTTTGTGCTGCAGGGGAGCTGTACGAGGGCTTTGACCAGGAGTACGACTGCCCCATCCTGGACGAAGACAGGGTGAGTCCAGCCCCCAGACAGGACAGGGTGAGTCCAGCCCGTGTCTGGGCCCTCTGCAGTGCCAGGGGAACCTGCCTGTGCCCCTTTGCCCCGCAGGTGATCGACGAGCTGGAGGCCAGGATGAGTGAGGGCGGGGTGGTGGTGGATTACCACGGCTGCGACTTCTTCCCCGAGCGCTGGTTCCACATCGTGTTCGTGCTGCGCACGGACAACTCCTTCCTCTACGACAGGCTGGAGAGCAGGTGTGCCAGGGGGGCACGCCAGGGCAAAGGGGGGGTGTTTTAGGGTGTGAGTCACAGGTTCTCCACTGCTTCTGCACGTCTCACGCTCTCCTCCCTCCGCGCTCTCGTTTTCCAGGGGCTACACGGGGAAAAAGCTGCAAGACAACATCCAGTGTGAGATTTTTCAGACTCTTTACGAAGAAGCTATGGAGTCATACAAAAAGGAAATTGTGCACCAGTTACCCAGCAACACCCCAGAGGACCTGGAGAGAAACTTGGATCAGATTATGCAATGGATTGAGCAGTGGATGAAGGACAACAACTGACTCTGGGTGGAACGGTGACTGCTGGATCTCTTCCTGGGAGGGTTCAATAAATGACATTCATTTTGTATCAGTTAACATGAATTTTACTGTAACTGGACATGGTTGGGGAGTAGAAGGTTTAGAACAGCCAAGTTTGTGAGTGTTTGGAACAGCCTCTGAAGCACCCTGGGAGAGACACACAGGAGGACCCACACAAGGGAATGGAAGGATGGAAACGACACCATATTTCTCAGTAGAGGAGCTGTGTTCAATAATTGAGAACTCTTTGGGCCTCACAGTTAAAACCAAACTGTGAACTCACCCCAGAAAAACTGTAAAATGCTGATAACTGGTGGCACTTTGGATTTCTGGAGGGTGCAACAGTGTCCTGAAAAGGGGTTAATCTAAAGCTGAGTTGTGAGACTGGAAACTGCTGTGCCCCACTGTGTCCTTGGGTGTGAGGCTAATGCAGAATGAGGGGTTGGTTCAGGTTAAGGGAGGAAGTGACATGGTAACAGTTATTTTAAAATTCACAGAACTCTGGGAATTCCTTCATGGGTGAGGACACATGGGCTGTGTCTGCACTGGTGTGGGATGCTGAGCAATAAAGAGCAATAAGCTTTCTTTTCCCTTTTTCTCTCTGTACTCCCCACCACCCATCCTAGTAGTGGAACACACATCACTGCAGGTTTACCCAGGAAATACATCCCTGGGCAGGAAAGCCTGGGGAGCCCCAGGACGTGGCTACAGTTAAAACACTGGCAGCCATCTGCTCTAATTGCTTGTACAGCCTGGGTCCCAGCGGGGCAGGGCAGATAAAAACCTTCCTTCACTGAAAACCCTGCTTGGAAAGCTGCTGTAGGAGGTGCTTGCTAATAAACTCTCAATACACATGATATAGTAAAACCACTTTCTTTAAGATCTCTGTCGTAAAGAGTATTATTGTTAGGTATTTAAGACTATTGCAGATTGGGTAGAGGGTTTTTGGGTGGGACTCAGAGGAATACTGCATCAGCAACCTGATATCATAAACCAAAATGATGATAAATCTGGAGTTTCCTGGCACAACCGAGGAAAAGCACCGAGGGAACACAGGTGGAGGTGCTTTGATCTGGGACGGCAGCAGGGAGCAGGGGGAGGGCGGTCTGTGGGGTGGAGAGGACAACCCCAATTCTTGAGAGCGCCCGGAGTCACCACGTCGGGTCACCTCAGGTCGCGTTTCCGAGAGCTGCCCGACACCTCCCGGGGCTGCAGGGGAAACACGGACCTCTATGGAAAGGTGAGAATAATCAACTCCACCTTCCGCCGAGCTCCGGGTGCCGCTCCCGGTGCCGCTCCGTCCCTCCCGCCCCGGGGCGGGACCGGCATCGCGCTGTGCGGGCGCGCAGGTGGGTGCGGGGGGATCCAGGGGTGCTGCGGAGCCGGGAGGGGTTCAGGGGGGGTCTCAGCGAGGCGCTGCCCCCGGTGCCGCCCCGGCCCAGCTCCCACCGAGGGGCGGGAGCGGCGTTTTTGGCAGCCCCGACCCGCCGGGGGAGCGGCCGCGCCCCGACGGCTCCGTGTTTCTGGCTGCAGCGCTGTCCTGCTGCTTTAAATAAACGCTTTTCCTTTCCTCCTAGATAAAACAGTCGCTTTGGGAGGCGCTGTTGGCGCTGGCCGTGGTGAACGGCCCTCGATCAGGAAAGGAAAAAAAAAAGAAACAAAAACCAGGCGCAAAACCGGGAGGAGAAGATGGAGGGAGAGGAGGATGACATGACATGTGGAGACTTGGGAAACGGCCTTGGGAGGAGACCTGGAGGTGTTTATGAAGCGGAAAACTTACAAAATCCCTATTCAATTAGATCCAGGAAAGGATCTGGAAAGGCTTGTAATTCCCTCTTGTCAGCAAAGGGAGCGGGAGAAAGTGATGCTGCAGCTCTTCCTGGTCCAAAACGAAACAGTTTTTACGAGGGATCACTCAGAAAACCTGCTGCAAGTTCCACACGACAGAACAGCTGCGGTAAGAGTCACTGGGAAGTTAATTATTCACCGGGGAAAAACCTCTGTTAGAAAAACTGAGCCGTTCAGCCGCTTCACGTGTTGTCATCAGGTTTAATTAGAACCATTTGCCAAGGTCCGTGAAGGATTCCAGTAAGTGCCTGTGCATCCTGTGCCTGCTGGGAACCTCCACCTTCCTCCCGGGGCATTAACGGCACAGTTGCTTTTCGGTGATCGAGGCTCTGGCCCTTCTTAGTGTGAAATGCCCGGTTTTAAAGTGTTTGTTTTTGCTTTTTAAAGTGGCATTTAGCAAAGAGCGTCCTGTGGTGGCTGTATCTCTACATACATACACAAAATTGAATGGAATTGCTTGAAGTCCTGCTTTGTTTAAGTAACTTTAAGTCTTCTCAGGTGTAGTATCTAGAGCTTGTGGCTAAATATTCAAAAATCTCATTTGCTATTTAGCTGAACTTTGTGAATTGGCTTCCTTTTGGGCTAAAAAGTTCTTTTCAGAACCTGTGTTGGCATTCATCTTTTTCTTTGTGAAGGAAACGCTGCTGTAAATACCATCAGGTGTGGGCAGTGCTGTTCATTTCACTTCAGCTGCTTTCCTTTACATTTTTAGTGTTTTGACTGAGGTATTTCTGCATCACTTGCTTATTTCTCTCCTTCAGAACGATTCCCCACTATCCAAATGCCACAATAAACTGAGCTGTCTTAAGACTGCCCTTACTTCTACATAGTGCCAGCCACTGTTGTGGTGACTGTGGCTGTTGAAAAGTTACAATCTTAAAACAGTCTAAAAAAATTAAAGTATTTTTTAAATCAAGAGGGATTTTTCAATTTTTTTTCCAAAGGAAAGTATAAAATATTTGTCCTTATTTTCTGTCTTTACAACTGACCTTTTTTCCGTATTTCACTTCTTTAACTGTGAGCACTGTGTTTGAAATTAGTATTTATGTATTTCTTAAATCTGTTTATTAGCTCCAGAAAAAAAGTAAAACAAACCACAAAGATTAAAATTCACCTCTGCATTTTACTTTTTTTCAGGTTAAAGCAAATTCTCATTTTTTTTCTTTAGATATTATAGTATCTCATCATTCAGTATCTCCTATTAATCCTACAGAATCTAATACTGAAATGTCAAATGAAGAACTGAAGCAACGACTTCAGGAAGCTCTGGAGGTTGGTAATGGTGCCAAGGGTGCTGCTCCCCAAATCTGCATTTCCTTTCAGTGTAGCAAGAGGATCTTGGCTTGGATCCAGGTTCTTGAAATTAGAGTGGTAGCTGGGATCTTCATTAAATTTTACAGCAGGAAATCACAGTGTGAGGTGCTGTTTGTACTCTGGGGGTTTGTTGGTTTTTTTGGGTTTTTTTTTGAGGGGTGGGGAAGGTATTTTGAAAGGACTAGAGAATATTGTAAGTAATATACTTCTTTAGCAGGTGTTATTTTTTATTAAGCTTTGGGGCCCGAAAATCTGCAGTGTGAACAACCTTTGGCTTTTTAGCCTGCATTTTTGTCGAGAGGTGCTTAACTCCTACATTTTGGGGGTCCTGTGGTTAAATGTGTTGGTGTGTTGGCATCACAGCCAGCTGAGCTCAGCTGTGACAATACACAGTTTATCTGCTCTGTGCTCTCTGACCTCACGGGATCCCCTGAAAAGAAGTCAAGGAGGTAAAACAGAAGAGGGCAAATTCACTTTGCTGCTGCAGCCGAGTCTTAGCGGGATTACCTTGGCCTGTACTCAGTGTCCCTGTTCTGTTCTGCTTCAGGAAGTTGATATTTTGAAAGTTGAGCTCGAAGCATGTCAAAGGCAGCTCGAAGGAAAAGATGAAGCCCTGAGAATCCTGCAGAGCATGGTAGGAGTTGTTCAGGAACCGTTGGGTAGGGAGTGGTGACGGGAGGAAAACGGAAAACCCTTCCTGCTGCTCCTCACCCAAACCTCAGAAACCACGAGGATTTCCCTGTGCTGCAGCTCAAAGCACTGGGTCTGGAGGTGTCTGGAGGTGGCTGCAGACGTGGCTGCTGCAATGTGCTGCTTTTTCTCCACACATCTGATGTGGTTATGGAAGAAAACTGTGCTGTTGTAGCAGTTCTCATGGTTTTATCTCTGAGGATCCTTCAGGATTTATCTATTTAACATGAAAATAAGGCCGTTTTCCCAGTCCCTTATGTGATAGATTTTGCCAGTGCTTGAAATCCTGCTGCAAGTCACAGGTGTTTTCAGTTACTCCTCTGTCTGTTGTCCTAGAGGACAGTGTGGGTTAGATGTCAGGTAATTCCTTTGCTCACAGCCTGCAATAGTTCTGTTGTTCACTGTCACAATGAGCTCTGGTGAAATCAGTTCCTGCTTTTCTTCCTCCTTGCATAACCCCTTTATAGCTGGGCAGTTTCTGCCCTCGGACATTTGCAGCCAGTTACACCTGGATCAACAATTTACCTGTGTTGTGACCAAGTGTTCACAGATGGGATTTTCTGGACAAGCTGTGAGGAACAACGTGATCCCATCTTAAATTGTGCTGCATTTTTCAACAGGAGAGGTTGTGGGACTGAAACAAGAGTTTGTTGTGCAGTTTAGTGACTGGAAATCAGAGCCCACTGGGGCTTACAAGCAGGTTGTAACGTTTGTCATTCTGCACACTCCCGTTTAGCAAAAAGTGTTGATTTCTGTGTGTGTTGGGCTGAACATGTGTCTAAAGCCAAATTAAGTGAACTTAATGACAGTATTTGACAGAATTGTAGGGTTTTTTTCTCTCTTCTTTTTTTTAGGCAGTATTTGATAAAGCCACCAGTCATACAAAAGCAATGCTTCAAAAAACTGAGGAAGAAAAGAGGACCTTAGAGAAGGTAAGGCTGTGTATCCTTTACACATGGAAACCCGTGGCTACTAATGAGGAATTAACAGACTGTTCATTTAAATCAGTGCAAACCTGCCATTAACTCCAGAGCTTTTAGGAAAGTGTTCTTAGTCCTTTTTAGTGGAATGGGGAAACGTTAACGTGCCACTGTTTTGATCTGGATCTTCTTATTCCTTAGAGTGTGCAAATAATACCTAAAAATCACCAGAGTTCTTCCTTTACTTTCAGCTGGCGTTTGTTGTGGGTTTTGGTCATTCACAGTGAGTTGCTCAGTTCCTCAGGGATTAAGCTGAAAATTCCCAAGGGGTCTAGGACACATGTGCCAAGTTTTCATAGGGAAGATGGGGAGGAGGAGGAGGAAGGTGGCTTGGAGCTGCTGTGTTAAACTGAGTTTTGTCCTTTGGTTCCTCCTCCTGTGTGGCCTGATCAGGAGGGTGACAGGGGAATGTGACAGCGTGGGTTTGGTTTTGTTATAGCCCACTGGAAGCATTAACACAGTCCTGTCACACAGTCTGGGATCCATAAGTCACTTCAGTGTCTGGCACCAGTTTTGTTATTAACAGCATCACAGATTGTCATCCTTGCTGGTCACTGAGATCTCTCTTCTCCCTTTCTTTGGGAAGCCTGTAATGTGCTGCTGCAGGTTTGTTTCTTTCCACAGGAAATAAATATTTTGCAGTGGGAAATTGAATTCGATCAGGATAGATTTAAAAACATAGAAGACACGTGGACAGAAAAATATGACAGGTATTTTACTTCCACCGTGTATCTTTGAGTCTTTTTGTTTTCAGTTTTAATTTCATTGAATGCTGCGTGTCATCTTTTTTTTTTTTGTGTTCCAAACTTGTTTCATCGGGTTTTCTGGGGGTTTTGTGTTTTCCCAATTTTCTTCCAAATTTTAGAAGATTTATTTTATTTTCATGCTAGTCACGTTTGTGCTTTTCAGTTAAAAACGACTAAAATTGTTGTCTTGATTATTTAGCGTGTCTGTAGGCTGGCTTTGCTGGGCTCAGCTTTCATTTTCATCCCATTACATCAGCCAGCTGAGGCAGGTTATCCTTATTTACCTTAAATGTAAATGAGCAGAGAAAATAATGGGGTGTGCCTGCATGTGGAAATACCATTTCCTGGTTAATCGTTGCTTTATTTTCTTGGATTGTAGATCTGAGCATAAGTACAGGTAAAATAGAAGGATTTTGAGCGAGGCTGATCAACTGGTTCTGTGTTTAATTAAGAGTCACTCTGGGTGGACAGCAGGTGTGGTTGGGCAAGAATGTGCCAGAGGCACTAAAGTAATAATGTATAACAGACCTTGAAAAACGTGACCAGCAGACTCGCTTATGTAAAAGTAGGAATTAAATCTCTGAAGTCTCACCATCAGAGTTGTTATTGTCAGTATTTTTTTAACGTTATTGCTGATGTTATTATTATTCAGTGTATATTTTTATCTAAAATATTTCCACTAAGAATCCAGGAACATGCCAAAAGTTTGCAGACTTTTCTTCTGTTGACTTGCACTTGTGGAGGGATGCCCCTTGAAAAAGCCTTTGGCTTTCCTGCCTAAGGAGGTTGGAAGTGTGGCTGCCCAGTTTGGAACAACAAAACTGGTGCTGACTGTCGTGAAACAGAGACGTGACTTGAGAAAGCTGAAAGCCAGGGGCTCAGCCTGCTTTCCAAAATGGTTTTCTGATATCTGAGACAGCAAGATGACGACAATGTGTATTTCCCTTTTTTTTTTTTTCAGGTGAAATAATTCAGACTATTTAGTTTTGAACAAAGCCACGCATTTACTGACAGCTGAGGAGATGCACCAAATAAATTGTACTGCTTTGACATTTAGGTCTGCAGATGCCACTGCTCTGTTCAAGAGGGAAGATGCATTATCACTGCACGTTGTGTGTGCTCAGCTGGCAAGCCCTGAAGGCACAGCTTTCCTTGAAAACAGGGTTCAGCTGCAGGAAGTTTGCAGAGCTGAGCTGTCACGTGTCCAGTGTCAGTTTGCTCTTTCAAGGAGGTTGGAGATTCCTAGCAAGGGTTTCAGAGGTCCATAATTCCTGCTTGCTCTGAGTTTCCTGAACCCACCTCTTCTCAAACTCAGGAGCTGTTGGCATTCATTACACATGAATGATTTTTTTTTTTTTTTAACATTCCCTTGAACACCCCTGGATTGAAGTGGCTGTGTGAGGGTGTGGTTCCATGGGCAGGGTGAGCCTGTTTGAACAGCCTGTGGCACCTGAGAAACCTCAGTGTGTGAGCCTGGAGGTTCCTGGTCCTGCTCCCTCACCTGCACAGCGAAGGCTGAGCAGGACACACACACACTGCTGTAACCTGGTGTATTACCCTGGGTGCTTTTTGCCCCCTGGCTACCAGATCTGCTTCTAACAACATACTGCAGGTTGTTGGTACAGGCATTCTCACAGGAAAATATTACCATTTTTTACGTGAAAAATACTACAAGTGAGAAAACTGCTGGTACACTTCTCCGTAGATAAAAACTCCTCAAACCAAATACTCAACTCCTTTCACTTTTTATTTTTTTCTTCCATCTTTCCAGTAATCCTAATTTTAGTTTGCAGAAATATCAGATACGATGTTTTCATGGGGCTGGTCTTTTAAATTATTTGAGTGCCCATTTTAAAACTTCTTTTTTTCTTACATGGTAATAAAGCTTTTTTTCTAACTTCTGCAGGATATACTGTGAAAATGCAGCTTTTAAGGAAGCGTTGAAACTGAGGACAGAAGAAGTTAAAACACTTAAAGCTGAAAATGCAAGTAAGCCACCAACAGCTCTTCTTCTTGATGCACTGTTTCTCAGGAGTAATTAATGATTTAGCTATGAAGGAAGCTTCTTGTGGGGAGAAGTGTGTTTTTAGTGGCAGCTGATGTCAGTGGATATGCAGAATCCCTCTTTAAATTGGAAAGGAATAACAGCAGCCGCTGGGTCTGAGGGCTCCAGTCCCTTTCCCTTGTTTTTGCCTCCCAAAAACCCTTAAAATAGCTGATTTATATAATTATTTCCCCAGTGTTCTAGCAGAGCAGCTGGCTGACTTGTGAGTGTACAATGAGATGAGCCCCTTAGACCTGAGGCCCAGTAATACATGAAATGGTGTCTAAGTGGGTCATTATTTCTGGGAAAACACAGAGGGAAAAACAACTGGAATACGATTTTGTACATTGTCTGATCAGGTTCCCAAACTGATGCTTGAACCATAGAATGCCTGCCTTTGAGTGCAGTTAAACTCAGAAATTAAGAAATCAGAGCAGAAGGTTTTTCTAATCTCTTTGATTTGTTTCGTAGTCCTGAATCAGCAGTGCTTGGAATTCCTTGCAATGCTCGATGTAAAACAACAGAAAGTTGTTCAGGAGAACATGTTGTTGAGTAAAAGTGACATTACTGATTTTACAGGTCTTGAAGTAAGTATGGCTTATGTGTTTTTTCAAATTGGCTGGTTCAGAGACATGTTTGTATTCAAAACACATAGAGAAAATTTGCTTGCTTGTTATGTATCTCTTTCTTTGGAGCCATTTTCAGCTAATTAGTACTAAATTAGCTAATTTGCATGCCTGTTCATGAGTTTTCTACTTTGTGGCCTGCCTTGCAAAGAAAGAGGAGGCAGAAGGAGCATCAAGCAGTTTTTCACAAGCCAAGACACTTGTTTTTCTTCCTCCTGACACTTAAACCCAGTTCCTGATGCTTCACTTAGCACAGAAGTGTTCTGGTGAGGCTGGGGGGAGCAGCACACCCAGGCTGGCAGGGTTTGCCTGGAAAACACCGTGAGCCAGAAGCCGTCCCCCAGATCTCCTGCCCCTTTGCTCTCACCCTGACTCTCACCCTCCCTGTGCCCTGTTTCTGGGGGTGCAGTGGGACGTTTGGGTGGTGGTTTCAGTGCTCCTTTTGGTGGGCTGTTTGTGGGGTGTTTTTGGTGGGCTGTTTGTGGGGTGTTTTTGGTGGGCTGTTTGTGGGGTGTTT